>NC_142676.1:300000-430000 GCF_964200805.1 Pocillopora damicornis
AAGCTTAGAACTCTGAGTGTTGAAAGAGGCACATCTTCGACTTGAAATCACCCACAAATCAATTACTGTGCTGATTAAGGGATCAACTGTTAGGCCGAAGACACGAAAAATGATCTTTGTTCATTTTTGTTACATACTTGTGACTAGAACGAACATTTTCTTGTATTGCATATATCACGTTTTTCATATCAGATCGGGTGCACCTACTATTTCGTAATAAACAGGAACACCTACCGCGCACGATCGGTCACGAAAGGCACGATTCTTATCGGCAGTGATCGGCAGGTGGTTCAGTGGAGCAAGCCACTAACACCCAACTACACTAAATCGATTTTATTTTGACCAATGGTTTTGCATTTTGCCATCTTTCTTTATTTAGACGCAGTCATGTATTTCATATCTACGTTTTATTTTGCTTTTGTATTTAGCTGCATATACCTCGACCGCCAGTTGTTTCTATAAATACCTTCTCGAAGTTAGAAATAGCAGAGCGCGCGTAATTTCATTCGTTGCCTAATAGCGCCCCGTCCAATCCGATTCACGTGTGGCCAATTTTCTCGCCCTTTTGCCGCATCTCTACGTAAACTATTCGCTCTAATTCCGAGTAGGGTTTTTTCTTTACAGCTTTGTTCAACGGAGAATGTCTAGTCTGCTGTAATTTTGCACTTTTACTGTAATTTGTTCGCGTGAATAAGGTTTTTTTGCTCATCAGTACCTTAAATCGGCACCAGTAACCAATCGAATATTGCAGATAGATTGTGTTTTGAATTAATTATTTATTTTTTCATCCATGTTTCGGTTTAAATAATGATTTTGACGCGTTTATTTGGGCAGACTCCCCACGCCAACCCATATATCATGTTACGAATTAAACTTCTCTGGAATTTTCGACGAAAATACGCTTAGCGAGTGACTAATATAAACATATCTGCACGAATTATCTAGACACATAAACGCCAATTATTGTCTATTCGCACAAGTTTATCTCAGTTCGACGAGAAATAGAAAATTTCGGAAAATGAAGTTCAGCTAATAAATTCAAACAACTCTTGAATTCCCGATTTCTTCCTTTTTAGGGAATTGCCGTCAGACGTAACGAATTATGCATGCAGTGTCGTAAATTGCTCAGGAATTGCGTTGTTTGTTTCTATTTAAAGAGAAAGCTTTCCGAGGCGTCAAGTTTTTGTAATTGAATAAAGACATTTTAAGCAAGGATTCGTGACAGAAATGTTTCAATAATAAGCGAAGGCAAGTTCACGTTCGATCTTCGTTTTCAATTTGAGTTCTGTCATCATTCTTCCCGTTAACCTTCACCTTGTCGAGTTTATATTAAAAAACGATTCCTCGCTGTTGATTGGATGAAAATTACTTATGCAATATGAGGTCATGGTCTTTTGCGGTGTCGCAAACAAAAACAAAAGAAGCCAGCGCCTCTGCAGTTGAACGTATCACGTACAGAATTTAGCGTATGCGCTTTGTTAATATAAGAATCAACACCGGGACCGGTTGTGTCTAAGCCATGGACTCGCCATCAAAAGACATTTTTAATGTATTGGATGAATTCATAGCCGCTGTCGAGGAAACTAAACAAGTGTTACAAAGTCCGAGTGTTCCCGGGAAAACAGATGCCTGCTGTCTGTGTGAATGTGCGCGACCTCGGAGAAAGAAAGTTTTCGTCCACGATCGTTGCGATTGCGAACTGCTTCAGTCTCATTTAATGGCACCGACGGGTGAATTACACAGATATGGCGATAAATACGATCAAACAATGTTTTTTAACCAGCATTCTTCTCGAGAAAAAGAAGCCGAAGGATTAGTGACTGAAATGAATTCACTTCTGAACCAGATATCGAGCGCCGCGAATTCTTTGAAAAAAATCTACCATCGACGATCTTCACCAGTGATCGAGGACATATGACATTTTTCTACCTCGGAAATGGTCTATGACCGCTGAGTTTTGCCGTAAAAATGCAGTATGCCATGGAGAAGACGATCGTGCATATAATAATGTTATCGACGCTATCACTTTCGCATAATATAAATGAAATCTGTTCCTGGTTTCGTCAGTCCAGATACATGCAAACGCTCAAATATCCACTCAGCTGAATTCACTGAAGTCTTGGAAATCAAGTGAACGACTTATATTCTACGCTCTCGTTTGGAGCTGTGATGAATACACTTGGAAAGAAACTGAAAATAATGCGTGATTTTAGGCGCCGCTGTGCTTTCGATTTCTTCCTCGCGTGTTGTATTTCACTCGCGAGTAGCTCTTTTTTTTTTAAAGGGTTTTGCGCTTGAAATACACAACGAAGTACCGGTTATTTGGTACCTTTTACCACCTGTAGGAAGCATTTTGTAGCAACTTCATGACACAGTGGTAAAGTGGGGTGAAATTTTCAATTAATGCTCATAAATTTTGTAGCACCTGTACGGTCTACAGCTGACCGGACGCTCTATCGCGCGAGGAAACAAGACAATACGATCATTTTTTTCCCATTTCAAACACGATAACGAGTAAGTTACGAAATTAATATTAGAGAACTAATAAGGATTGTAAAAATTTGGGCTGGTTTTAGAAAAGAAATAGAATTAAAGAATCGGAAAATTTCTTTAGGCGTGTGTTTAACAATACAGATTACACTTATTTCTGAAAGGGGAATTTTGCGACAAATAATTTCGGCAAAAAAGTTCTTAAATTAAGTAGGGTCTTTAGACCACATACGTAAATCGGAGAACGAGGAGGAAAATTAAAGTTTTCCATCAAGGACTAGGGAATTGCTCATGAATAAATAAAATCAGATTAGGAGAAGGAAAAATTATCATGTACATATGTACAGGTTAAAAGTAAACAGTTGTACATGAAATGTTAAAGTTACATTGTAAGTAAAGAAATGTGGTTGTAAAATTATGAGAGAATAAAGACTGATTGGGTGTGAAGTAGTCTGTCAGAGTGGTTAAATGGCTTGTAGAGACGAGCTCTGTACATGAAAACATGACTTCAAAGTGTGACTATGGAATATATAACTCTGTCGTGATCTCAATCGACTGAACGAACTCGTTTCCATACCGTTCTCAGTTTCTAATTCTCAACCAACCGAGCAAACTTTAATCTATGTTGATTGCAAAAGGACAAGAGAAAAGTGCAGCCATGGTTATAACAATAAAGATGAGCCATGAGTGGTATGTTTGGAAAGCCCGTAGGTAATTCACCATTTGTTACATAACCTCTTAATTGTAAGGGACTCAGTGTTAAGTCTTTGAATTTCAGGCAGCAGGACAGTGTCATGGAATTGTTTGGAATCTGGAATCCCAAATGTCAATTTTTTTTATTCCGATATCTTCCTGTCTGGGAACTCCTTCCACCCAAATTGAAACAAAATTCTTCTAAGGACTGTCAGAACTGTTTTTTTTTTCACGTTAAATTGCACGTGAGTGAACAGAAGAATGTCTAGGATGCGTGCGGAGCATTTCAAATGACTGATACAAAAGAGCTCTGGTTGATCTTAACTAGAATTTTCTTCGTGTAGAGGGAAAAATCGAAAAACATTATTCCAGCTGATTATTGAAAATAAATCAAGTGTAAGGTCTTGTTTCTTTATTACTTGTCACGAGGAGACACCTGCCTTTCATTCCACGCAAATTCACGCGCCTTAAGCTCCCACGCGCGCTCTAAAGCGGCTTCCAGGAAACTTCTACTTGTCACCCACTTCAAAGGCAAGTGGTTTTTTAGCCACTTTAGTGAAAGTGTCATTATCTGCAGATAAACTAAAAGGAATTGTAGAACGTTTGACTCTTACTCATCTCTATTCGTTCAGGACTATGCTTTTTTCACGTTTTGCCTCGCTAGTGTGATGACTGGTGAACCTCGTGGATGTTACGTAACTACGAGCGCGTTGTAAGCGTCCCTTACTCTGGTCCGTGCCAGAAACCCAAGATTTGAAATGTAGCCGAGATACTACGCGCACCCTGATTGGTCATAATCTGGTCGTTTCTTACAACGATAAGCCCTTTGCTGTTAGATATTAGAAGTGGTTTACCGCAGTTTGTCCTTTTTTTTTTTTTTTTAACTGAATTAAAACACTATGGGTGTCGGTAGAATACTCGTAAAGTTTACGAATTGATTGTTGCTTTTAACCCTGTTCGTTATGCGATATTACCTAACTGCAGGAGAGAATATTCGTAGTATTATGATTGAAAAAAAGAACGATGTAAAGCTTAAGCAATTCAATGTTTAGAAATATTTCAGTAAAATGACAGAAAATGAACAACAGGTATTGGTAAGTCGTCTCTTGGGAGCAGCCGGTACATTACATAACTCTTAGCGCTGCACGCACTACATCAGCAGGTACCATAAGTCTTCCATAGAAGAGATTTAACACGTGCACGAGGAACAAAAGGGAATGAAGGAAAAAAAAAACGAGAACATGGTAAATAATAATTGGTACCCAGATGACTGGCTGCGGTGTTAACGAATGTGTCATTCGAAACGGCTGTACAGTATAACAATACTCTTGACTATGGTAGTCAAGGTTGCCTGAAACCTGCGAGCAGGCATTCCCTTTTTGTTATTTTTTTCGGAGAGAGGGGGAAGGGGACAGGAAGAGCGTAGCGGCGAAGGAGTCGGCGGTCTGGATAGCAAGAAATGGCCTTGGCTCCAAATTGAGTCTGAAATGCTTCTTGGTCTGAGGTTCGATTCCTCATGGGAACTCAGAATTTTTTTTGGCCCTCGTTTGTGACAAGACGAAAAACATCTTTCTCTAATGATAACTAATTGATAACTTCTACTTACTGGTCTGTCTCAAAATTTCCCGATTAAGTTTTAACCCTAGACGTCAATAGTATATGCTGATAAAATCTTGCATCAAAGAAAATTAAAAACTTCTCAATTTCCTCCGGCGCGAGAAGACTTCATAAAAAGAATGTTATCAGTTACTTGGGGTTTGTTCCCTAAAAGGCTGCTTCTTCATTGATTACTGTCCAATATTGTAGAATTAAAATCACATTTTTTCCAAAAAAAGGGAGGGAGTGGGGTAGGGGTATTTGTCACATCATTCAGACACGGTTGTCTGCAGAGGGAAATATACAATACAATACAATATTTATTTGCCATATACGACATTTACACATGGAAAAAAAAAAAATGAAGAAAATTGATGACAGAAAATAAATGGCGAGAAAACCTGAAAGAAACCACGAGGCTTATAACAAGTCAGGTTTTCTCACTTAAAATAACTAATCTTATATTAGAATTACAATATGGACTTATGGTAATTAACTTTGACCGCGCACACGTACACACACACACACACGCACACACATATTAAGTAAGTTAGTTAAGAATTACTGCCTTACAGAAGCTAATACTTAGAGAGAAGAAATTCCTTAAGCTTTCTTTTAAAAGAAGCGGAGGAGGGAGAACTAGTTATGTCAGAATTTAACGAATTATAAAAGTTTGGACCTTGAAAGTAAATTGAAAACTTCCTGGTGTTCGTTCTGCACAGTGGCAAACGGAAGGACTGAGCATTCCTAGTATTATAATTGTGGATTTGACTATTCAGTAAAAAAAAGTTATTGAATTTGGAAGGGAGTGTAGAGTTCTCGAATGAAAACATAAAAGTACCTAATTGAAACGAATGGATATCATGAAATTTTAAGAGTTTAAGTTCCTTTAAAATAGGGCCAGTATGGGCAATGTATGTAGAATTGCTTACTATTCTTAACGCACGTTTCTGTAAGGTTACAATTCTTTGAAGGTTTGACTTATAGGTACCAGCCCAAGCTAAATTGCAATAATACAAATATGGAAGGATCATAGAATTGTATAAAGTACGAAGGGAGTGAGTAGAGAGAAAAAAACCTAGATTTATGAATAATACCTATAGATTTGGATAATTTATTTGCTGTTAAGGATCTATTACATTTACAGCGTCGAAGTTACTGTATTTTGTGGCGTAAAAATCCAATTAAGCGACGAGAAGACATATTTCCGCACCATCACACACTTAATTACGCAAAATTACCATTTTGATAAGAGAAAACAACAGTGAAAACAATAAGTTAGGAGTTATGCTTTGTCTTGGAACAGTATGGAGTCATATATAAAGATATCTGATAGGGCTCGTGCACCGACTTGTGTCTGCGATGCTGTATATGTAAATAAAAAAAAAATTAGTCTCAGCGATGTCTGCGATGCTGCATATGTAAATAAAAAAAATTTTAGTCTCAGCGGGCTGATGTACTTGTTGCCGTATTATGTTTCATTCATTTTCTGAGACCATGTTTTTGGGTGTTTTATTAGATGACAATTTGACCTGGAAATCGCATAGTTCAAATAACATTTTTTTGAAATCAAGGTTAACAATCTGTTTGGATGATACGGAGAATTGCTTATTTTAGCAAATACAAGATTACATAGAGATTCCGTAAGAATAGCTTGTGAGTTTCGTCAGGTCACGCCACTAGATGTCTCGTAAAATAGTCAATTAATCGCAAATAAATAGATTTACGGTGTTTTCTGCCTTGTCGAGTTTCCACGCAAATTGACATATGGAAGTGGATTTCTCAATCATTTTTGACTCCATAAATGAGTTTACTTTCATCAGCGCGTCTTGAATTTCCTTGGGAAGGTTGTACAGGTTTACTGGATGCAACCGAACATTTTCTGACGTATTTTTTATTGCTGTAACCTGGGTCGTTAAATTGATGTGACTTGGTGGAAATGGTGAAGTTCTTAATCGATCCTGAATTCTTCTTGAAGCGGCGACATAGATTCCGAGGAAGAGAATGGAATTAACCAATAATAATACAAGGAAGGTCTTTGCCTTTCTACAGTCGCGACGAGACAACTTGAATGGTGTGAATGTAACGGGCATAGTTGCTTAAACATCATCTTTACATGACAGAGCTCGTCCGAAATTGATGTTCATTCTCCCTTGAATATTATTCGTTCGTATTTCGAAGTTTCGAAGTTATCATTCACTTGAGGTCCTTTCGAAGTAGGCCATATTCGATTTAATAGCGTGACTTTGGTCATGACGTCATTGAGAGGAAGTCCACTAGGAAGTAGACAACGACTGGAAACGAGAGTAAATACTCTCTTCTTATTTGGCACTTTGAAGGGTGCTTATCTACGCCACTTGTTCATCATTGCTTGAGATTATTCCACTGTTTGTGGACTTAAAGCGTATTTCAGTTCGAAACTAAAATAGTCACAACAGCTAATCCGGAGAATGAAAATATGAAAGCTAAAACAAAGGCAAACCGTTTGGAGCGCATGATTACAAGCGTGTCCGACTTGTGATTGGTTTTAGTCATGCATGTGAAAGGCTTAATAGTGATGCAGCTCTTTTTCATTCCAATCAAAGCAAAGCAAATATTTCCCTGAAGTTCTCTAGCAAATAATCAGAAAATTAATTGCAATATAAGAGTTTGACAATTGTTATGTGAGATCCTTGGCAATATTTGTTTGATATATTCTTACCTCTTCAGTGTTTGTCGACATTTCCAAGCTGCTATTTTGATCATTTATTTTATGACAATTCCCAATGACTTATAAGACTCAATTTACTTTAAAATAACCCCTTCAAGGAAAAAAAAATTGTGTTACTTCGCTAGCAAAGATAAAATTCAGTACCAACGCAACTGCCCCTGTGAGAACCAGGCCAATCATTTTGTTAAGTGATTCATTTATCAGGGTAATTTAGTATCATCTGAGTTGATAACGTAGATTGGGCACAGTAATGAGTTTAAAAGCTGACGTTTCGAGCGTTAGCTCTTTGTCATCGCTTTGACGGTGGCCAATTTACGTTATCAAGTCAGTTGATGATACTAAGTTACCCAGTTATACTCTCCCACCGACGCAGCACCACAGTTTCTTTAGAATCTTACCTGACTCATTTCTCAGGCAGGTTGAGCTAGCTAGCACTAACAAACTCAAGTATTGTTCATTCTTCGAGATAGGGACCCGCGCTCCAAATGCACGTGGACTACAAACGGAGTACCGGCGGGTTTTTCGGTGAACCCCCATGGAAAGCTAGAGGTATCTAGGGTTAACACAACCCCGCCCCCGCCCCCCCTTCCCCATTCTAATATCCACCAGCACAAGCGAACTTGGTTTTTGGCGCAGTTGATTAACAAGCAGTTCAGATGAAGAAGATTTCAACAAAACCGTTTCTATAGCCCGCCGGCTTAACCTAATAACCCTCGGGCGTGACTAGCATCTAATTTCTCACCAAGGTATCACTACAGAATCAATCATTGAGTTCATGAAAATGAAAGAAACGTTCTCAGACTTGAAAAGCTCTTGCTTTTTAGCTATATTCTCCTTGTCTGTGCCACAGAAAATGTATAGAGAACAGTATGGAGAATATACATTCTCATGTAGGCTGTAAAGGGTTAATGGCTCTAAAATAGTAAAATAAACGACAATTATCCAGAGTAGGTTAAAATCACCCTGTATTAATTTAGTTTATTCCCATGAAATACATTACTTAGAGAATTAGCAATTCAGTAAATTGTACAGTGGAGCTGCAGAAAACTGCATCATCTTCTCATAATTTGCTTTCTTACCTATCATTTTGAATTGTATGCAATTACAAAATCTAAAACTAATTAACATACAATTTCATGAAATAATTAAATACTTTGTGGCCCATGAAGTATATAAAAATATTTGCTTCGAATTTGTTACAGCTATTTAAAAATTTACACAAGACTGCTTACGGGTAAATCTCTGGTTAGGGTTGTTATTGTACTCTGCAAACTGCTTTTTAAATTGTAAGCAGTTCCTTAGTTCAATCGTTTTACTTTGCTACGGCCTTCTGTTGAGTGAAGTCAAGTAATTGCACAAAACTTGGTTTTTTTAAAAAAGATAGACTTCACAAACATCTGTAACTGGATACAAAAAACTTCACTGCACCTAAACTTTCTATTTACATAACATGATTAACGAATGACAAATACATAGAATGGGATAAAAAAGGTAGGAAACGGAATTTAAAAAAAAAAAAAGAAAAAAAGCGTAAAACTTTGTCTATAGTGAAACGGGCGGTTTCTTTACTGACCAAGCTGGACGAAGAAAAAGAAGCGAAACACAACCAAAGAGATTGTCACGCGCTCAGTACTAGTATCATGTTTTTCTGCGTTTGCTAATTGTTCCACGGAAATTTCCAGGTTTGATGATGGTCTATTTCATGTCTTTCTGTGTTTTCTTCTTTTTTCGCCTTTTGACGCCTGGAAACTTTTTAATTTTGAGTCCTGACTGATTAATATCCTTGCGTAAGTGTAATAAGGAATGCACTACCAGATCAAATAAGCCAAGTAACAACTACGCTAACATATGATTGATGAAAAAATTGTCGATTACCCGTAAAGCTTTTTTTTTTTTTGTTTTCAGCAAGACATAATTTTGAACCTCTCGCAGATATATAAATGGATACATAAGAGTCCCTTCGAATACCTTTGGTAAAAAATAATCCTCGGTTATTACGAACAAACTGCTCCACACACTCATTACCTCACTGCTACGTTCTTTATCGCTAAAACGTGAAGGAAATATTATTACTGTTTATAATAGTTCTTTATCCCTACTCCTTTTGCCTTATATCAAGATTTGCTTTGTATGAAAGCTCAATTTCTCGGGAATATAACTTTTCAAAGTACGCTTTGAACCTTAAGCAGCTCAGTTGAATTAACTCTCACAAATGACAGACTTCCCTCCATCATTCTGACAGATTTTCATTGTCTGCTTTTTTTTTTTGCTCATTCGTTCAAATGGTTTGATACAATTTGCAATTCTCTATAATCAAATAAAACTTGCCTGTTAACTTGACTTGTGTGAAGTTACTTGAAATCAGCACTGACATTTAAAAAATAATGACGCACTTCTGGTCGGGGCCACTGAAATGACCTGCTACATACTCAGTCTCCATCGATATGTATACATAAAAAACATTTCAAACTTGGCTGATTTTCTTAGCAAGAACCACCAGTGAAGTAAATTTTTCGTTATCAAGTTTATGTATCTGATCCGTATTTTTCCAGAAGCGCTAGGGAGCTGCTTTATGGAGAACATCACACACACAAAAAAGGGAAAGCAACCTGTCGTACCTTCCACACTCAGAATATTACATACTGCAAAGTAACGGTAAAATATCTCAAAAATTTCGGAAGATATAAACTCTCTGTTACATAAACTAAAGCATTCGTTCTTGTTCACCTAATACAGATCCCCTTCTGGCTCAATATAGAATCCATAAATGAAAAGATTAGTTATACATTCTTTAGAAAATAAAGTCAGTCAATTTTTCGCTGTACATATTGAATAACTTGCATAACTAAAATGAAATTCCTCGGCAACTTATTTTCCTTTAATTTGACAATGTTCCATATATTTTTTGGTTTCCTCGTCTGGGCACCCTTTTCAGAAAAAAATACCTTCTTTCCACGATACAAAACGGTAATGAATCTTTCTTTGTTCCTTTTCATTCGCATAACACAAGGTGTCGTCTCGCGAAACACCGTTTATCTCTAGCTGGTGCCCATGGCTTTTTTTCTACAAGTTGCCACGGCTGTCATTTACCCAAAAAGCTGGTACCCATTGTGGCTCCACATCAAGTTTATCGATGGCCTGTTTGAGTTCGTCAAATGTTCTTTCCAAGTCTGTGTTCACGATTGTTTTATCGAAGTAATGGCCGTACATTTCTTCCATCTCTCTCGCTTTAGTCACCATGTCATGTAATTCCGCGTCCTTAGAATGAAAACAATACAAATATGAGCGGGAACTCTCACAGCAGTTAACACCTACTAGCTGTATGGCCTTATTTTAGCCAGTATTAAAAACTTCTTTGAACAGTCTCAAAATTTCTCTTACATTTGCAAAATTGTCGATGGCCTTTCCCTTTTGTTTCCTATTTAACAATTTTTATCGCTATTTTGGATCAATGCCCGAACCTGAGCAACTGCGCACTTACCCCTCCCCTAACCCAACAACGGTTAACTGACAGCAATTAAGGGTTAATGTTGAGTTGGGGGAGGGGGAGGTGCGCACAAATTGATCCGCTATTTCAAAGAAAATTTATCTTCTTCTTACAAAAACCTAACATATTTTTTTGTCAATTTGATTTCAGCTTGATCCCGGTAACTGGTACGACAGCTCTAACGATAACGACAACAACTGGTACTCACAGACATAGGTGAATTTGGATTAGGGTTGAATGGATCCACTTTTCCTCTCCGAAGGGTCAATATTCTATCGTAAGATGGCGGTGAAATGAAAACCACGTAGGGTTTCACATCAGAAGCTTTCAGCATCTTGAGCGCCTGGAATAAAAATGCATATCAGAGGTTAATAAACAAAATGTTTCTACTTTGAGCAATTCGGCTCGAGATCCGTCATAACCGTGAGCCAAAAATGTTCCCGTTCGGCCCACCCTATCTCAGTTTTTCATATGATCGGTGCTCAATTGTCATCCTGCATTTCAGGGCTACATGCTGGGTTGAGCGTCTTTTTCTGGGCCTGATCGCCTACTCGCGTACGGCCCTCATGCGGGGAGATTATTTATTATATTTCCATCAAAAGCACGCGAGTCGCATGGGTCATATGATAATATTACTTGAGTAGAGTATTAGTAATAAGTGTGCTGAGTTAAGATATGCAAAGTGTGGACTGTACTCGAATGAAACTCAAATTCTCTGCATGGCATAGAATCACAAATGGAACTGTAAAGCTACTTGCGACATACCTCACAATGGAGATTTAAAATACAGTATTTGCCAGAGTTGGCCACTCTTCTAATGGAGTCTAAAGCGGTGCCATAATAGTGACCCTCGAATTCTCCGTGTTCCACGAACTTATGGGCCACAATGTCCGCCTCAAACGTGGGTAGTGGAACAAAGTAATAATCTCTTTCATTGACTTCTTCAGGTCTCTTTGGGCGGCTGGTGTCTAAAGCGGGAAGTATGATGTGAAGTCTGAAGTATGATAATTAAAACACTCCAAAGAAATTTTTTATTACAGTACTCCGCTTGATGTATTTATAGGTGGAAAAATTATAATAAAACAGACAGAGGAAAGGAAGAGCCTACTGATAGATGGTAGACGAGGGCAGAGAGGAACAGACAGATAGACAGAAAGACTGACAGGGAAACGGAAAGAGAGCAAGAAAGGACGGACATACAGGGCGAGCAACGGACGGAGATAGGTGGATAGACCGACAGAGGGAACGAGAAACAGATGATAGAATAGAAAGCAGAACAACCGAACACGCAAACGGACAGACAGACAGACAGACATACATACAGACGTAGAGACAGAGAGTCACACAATAGGTCCATTAACAAATCGTTTAAGTTTTCGTTTGCACTTTAGGAACGATTCTTTGATTACATGATGACTCAGTGATAAAACGCGAACAGAAATGTACTTACGAGGTACCACTAGGGCAAAACGTTCTCGTGAAAATAGAATCAACTTTTGTCTTAACTCTTTCCGGCCAACTTTATCAGGTCCTACACAGGAACAAATGGAACAAAAAATTTACAGAGGATCAATTCATATTTTTCAACCCAACTGCAAAGTCTAAAATGCTTTAAGAGTGATTTGCTTCATATCATTAGCAGAAATAGTCGCGTGAGATTAATCTTGGACTTGAAAACTGGAGAGGACCCTAGCGAACATTGATTGCAAATACAGACCATCACATCTCTCTGGGCAATGGGACAGGAGTGGTTGAAGGCGGATAATTTCCCAGCAATGATACTGTGTTCGTTAAAACCAAAAGTGAATGCTTATCTCTGGTTCTGTAACACGAACCAGAAGAAGAATACGTCTTCGCTCTTGAAAGGGATGCTATTCCACCAGAGGTTTCCCACTATCCCTCTCCTCCTCCCCCCTCTATTTCTCAGCTTTCCCTGACAGTTCACTGTTACCCACTACTAAGTGGAGAGGGGGACTGGGCGAGTTAAGTGTCTTTAAAGTAACAAATCACAGCGACCCGGCCTACCTATAAGAACCACAGGCCGTTTTCTGTGAGGATCTGGCTGTAAATGCGCCACTTCTTCGTATGTTAACACCTCGTCCGCCACATATTCTGAGGGGAAAAAAAACAGTTTTATGTCAGTGGGAGAGTAAAACAGAGTAATTCAGTGTTATAAACTGAGTTGATAACGAAGTGCCAATGCTCGAAACGTAAGCTTTGAAACTCTTGACGATGGTCAATTGAAGTTATCAACTCAGTTGATAATACCAATCTACCTTGTTACATAATTAGACCGGTGTACAAGCAAATCAAACGTGACGGCGTGATAGTGAATAATGGCAACGTGGAATTGCTTGGGGAATTACTTTACACCAACCTTCGTTGTGTTTCGCGTTGTAAAGAACCTTTTTCCTTCGCTTTCGCTTGAAACAAAGACATCCACTCTCTGAAGGTGAAAACAAAACAACATTCTGTTGGTTATACAGTTCATAGTTTGACTTTGGGAGTAAAAAATTATCATGCAGTGTGGTCTTCCGGGTGAGGGTGATACGGCGAGGCCTGCTGTCGGCGAAAGTGACTGACCACCAATGAGTTAGAGACAGCTCTAAAATGCAACATTGAAAATCCTTACTTTCTTTGTTGGACGGCTCGGCTTCTCGAGTTGATTTCTTCATCGATTCTTTCCTGTTGGAAAAAAGGAAAGAAATGAAAAGTTAAATATAATCACCATGAAAATATTGTAGTTGCTAAATGTGGCTGATGCGAGCTCTTTTATAAACTTACTGTTGCTGAAAATGCTTGGATGGAATGAGTCCAGCTAATTGTCTGCCTTCCTCGCCTGGTCTCCAAGCCTACAAACAAAGAAACCAAAAAAATGAATGTTTTACTAACGAACTCGATAACAAATTGGTAGATAATTTCGGGTTGTAGGTAACAGTTTGGGACAACATTCACCACTGACCTGCCACCAGTTAGGATCTTCTTGATTGACAACATGCAGAATGTCTCTTTTTCTGAATGCTAGTCCCAGTTCCTTGCACGGTATCAACTCGTCTTCGTAAGGATGGTAGTCGAAGTGCGCGCGCACGTGGACTTCTCTATCAGGTGGGACGCGGGATCGATTGGCTGGATTTAGAACAAATGTTAACGTCCCGTTCATGTCCGCCAGCAGTTCACAAACCTCTGTTACAGTTTTCCCTCTCATGTTTACTCCATTTATTTCAAGGACTTCATCGCCCTCTTGAAGAAGACCTAGGAACCAAACAGCATGTTTAAAAGAGGAAAAGAAAAAGACGCACTGTAGCTCTTCGTTACCTTTCCCCTTAGCTAAAGGGGACTCCTAAGTGAGGTAGGCCATAACTAGGCTTAAATGCGACAAATGTTCTGAACACCGCTAGCATCAGCAAGGTTGAAACCGTTTTGTAAGAGAGAAGATAACAAAGATGATTCTTACCACACTTATCTGCTGCACCTCCTTTAACAATTCTACCTATCATCACGGTGCCATTTTCATTCTTTACAGTAGCTCCAAGTGGTTCAGTTGCTTTGTCTATTCTCACAATCTTCACATTGTCGTCTTCCACATGAGAGAATTCATCCGTAGGTTGCTGCGGTTCTTGCTGATCTTGGGATTCGGGTGCATCCACTTCCTGTTCTTCTTCCTCGCTCGGCAAAGCTTCTCTGAAAGCGAGTCTATCATGCGCCATCAGAAGACCCTGAAATGGCGCAATTTTCAGAATACTGTCAAAAGTAACCCGGAGACACGCTACATTTGCCTTCTAAGCTCTACGATTGGTATAGATACTCGTACCATCTTCTCAACTGATCAGAGGCAAAAAAATAACCCAATGGCGATTCAGTCGCAGTTTAGTTGTTTTTACTGATGTCGGGTTTCTTGTGACATTTTATATAGAATTTGTTGTTGTTGGCCGCTGGGGTAACTTTAGATTTGGTTATAGAACACTCAATCGAAATGCAACTAATCACAGAATTTGCCTGACAGGGCACAAACCAAGAGCAACGTTGAATTTTCCACAATAGAACATGGATTGTGTTTCATTTTAAATCACTTCGACACTTGGAAGGTTCGACATTTGATCATGGCCTAAGATTTAAAGTCAGCGGATGAAAATACTCCAACACTTAATTGGTCACCCCAAAAAAACTTTAATTTACCTGAAAGTTTGGCATCTCTAAGATTTGTACCAATTCATCTGCATCTCTTGAATGTCTGGCTGCCTCGAGGGAATGTTTCAACTGAAATATTCAACAGAATGCGCACTTTAAAACTGAAATTATTTTATCTTTATTTAAGGAACCTACATAAATGTTTGGATCCCTAAAACAAACAGACAAACAACGAAACAATACAAAAACACTAATAGAAACAACAATGCAAAAGAAATAAGTTTTGATGTAACAAAGGCCTTCTCAGGCTAAGTTTAAGAATAATAATTATGCCAAAGTGATGTTTTGATTGACCTCAAAATTCTCATAGCTAGCTTCAAGGTAGCAGTATTGGGAAGTAACGATTAAATCACCTGAGAAGAGAGATGTTGTGAATTTGTAGCAACAGGTCTGACTGCACTCGGTCCTCGTCCAGATCTTTCAAGTTCAATCATTTTAGTGTAAACCTAAAACCAACAGGAAAAAATACAGAATTAAGCAAGAGACACTGGTTACATCCCCAACTTATAATTCTTCTTGATCACGTATTGAAGCAGTTATCAAATCCGTACTCACTTTTGTAGCATCTTGAAAATCTTTCTGCTCCAAGAGGTTTTCCACAAACGAAATTCCTTCTCTGTCGTTACCACTTTGCAGCTTTGATTTTAGTTCACTGATGCCTGGGAAAAACAGTTCTTTCTCTGCTGCTCCTTGTAAACAAAACAACAACAGTTATTCTAAAGTAGAAAACAAACTTTGCTATTGACTAGAATGTATTAAATCCTTGTTAGTAAATAGATAATATGTTCTGCCAATTAAATTGGCAAAAACAATCCTAAATAACAAGGTAATTTTGTATTATCAACTGAGCTGATAACATAAATTGGCCATTGTTAAGAGATATAAAGCTTAAGTTTTAAAGTTTGAAAATCTCAAGTTGTATAGCTTTGGAACTCTTAACAGCGGCCAATTGACGTTACCAACTCAGCCGATAATACTAAATTACCTTGTTATAATATCTCACCAACGCAACACCACAGTTTCTTTAGCAGAAACTTACCCCCTTTTTTCATTTCTGTATAACTATTGAGTGTTTATTTTCTAAAAACTGAGGATTGATCACACAGAAGGAAAAAGAAGTGGTCTTCTTCACTGATTATTCAAAGCTTATTGAAAACATTTATAAACAAATATATGTTAGGTGCAACTTCTCTGCAGCATATCATTACATTTTTCAGTAAATGGACAATAAGAAAGAAAAATAAGTCCGCTAGATGGGGCTATACTGACTTGCTTTAAGTTCAACCAATTTTGTTTATTACCTAAGTGGTAACAGACCCAAGTGAAATCCACTAGGGCCTATTGCTATTAAACATCATAACATAAGTGACACTTCTTTCAGGTTGCTGAGCACAAGAGAAGTATAAGAGTCACTTGAGGTAACAGTCAAGCAAGACTCTAGCTTCTTGAGTGCTTAGCAAACCTCCTGTGTGTATCTATAACTCAATAGTGTATGCTGCGGTGTTTACCATTTGTTTCATAATATAACATTGATACATTATAGGAAAAGAGTTCCCTTTAGTTGAACTAAACCTGTTTGTGTAGTCTTATATGACCAGACAAAACAAGTGGGCAAAAACTAGTCATTGTGCAGCTCTACTAGTTATTAAAGTAATTGTAATCACATTTCCTTAAATTCATGAAAAAAATTATTTCTCAGTTTTGTATCTTTAGACAATCAGTACAAATGTTCCATCATGAACAAAGTGCCAGATGTCACATCTGCAGTGTACACCCATGGGCAAAAGTAGACACTGCATTGACCAATCAGAGTGTATGCTTTCAGTTGTTTATGTTTTAATGAGGGATAAGCTCCTACCTGGATGATCTTTTTCATTGTCACTATCATAAGCTTGATTATGCAGAGCCCATGTATCATCATCATCATCATCATCCACATCAACAGCTGCCTCTATAGCATCCAGCTTTGTCAAATCAATAAGTGGTGTTGAGAGTGACTTGTGTTTCTGTAAGTTTGATTGAGCTAAGTTTTTCCCTGATATTCCAAAACTTTTATTGCCAACATCTTTATTCCACCCAGGGTCAGTTGGTGAGACAACACCAATGTCTCCATTTCTATAAAATTTATCACTGTTGTGTGATCCTTCTGATTCAGCATCAGAGTTGTAATATTGGAATTGTGGATCACTCTCATGCTCTCTCATGATTTGCTGAAGTTTATCTCTTGTGCCTGTATCCACTTGCCCATTGTAGTTGCCATTTATTCCATCATAAACATCTATACCATTGTTTAGCCCTAAATGTGCAACAGGTATTAAACATTGATTCAATCTAGGAAGCCACTGAAGTCACAAGTATTTAAATTATGTTTTTACGCATTACTACTTTTCTCAATTGGTTTTGCTCTAATCTGAAACACTGATATCTCAGATTCTGATCAGTTACAATTAAATTGTTGTAGATAATCAGGTAAAGCTATTCTTTCTAAAAACACAAATAAACTCTAAGTCCATTCATTTTCTGACAAATAAGTTAACAACAGATCCATGACCCTCTTCAAAACATTTATTTACTAACCTTGAAAAGATCTTCGTCCTCTCCTTACTTTCAGTGCAATGACCCTGTTTCTAAGACACTAAATATAAAATGAAAAAAAGATCCAATTACATCATGCATGACACAAGCTTCATAACCACTTGATTTCCAAAAGAAAACAGCAAACTGAAAGAGGAAGTTTTAACCCTTTAAATGTGCTTTGCTAAAAACATTTTGAACTTTTTAACATTAACCAGGATTCCATCAATTCTATTGAAGTATCAAAATAAATGATTTTAAAATTATTTTTGTATAAACTTAAAGACATACTTTGTGAATACTTAAAATGACTTCTGTGTGGCTAAGGTTGGTTACAGGCTCTCCATTCACTTCCAAGATCTCGTCATCAACCAGAAGACCAGTTTTTGCAGCAGGAGAATCTATTAAAAATATAAACAAATATTTATTAGTATTAAACCCAACCTGAGCAACGTTCATGATAACTCAGAGAAATTCATTCTTCACTTCAGTTATAACTTTATACCATGGAAAATTAAATAAAACTCAAACAAGAGGTACAAATGTTACATCATGTCATGAAGTCAGTTTACCTTTGGAGATTTCATCAATTCTTGGTGGAAATCCCTCATCTACTCCTCCCATAACAGAGAAGCCAAATCGTTTTTCATCACCAAGTATTCTGACATTAACAGCAAACTCCACAGCATCATCTCCCTGTGCAGATCAAAGTAAAGACACAAAATGTCAGCCTTTTATTAGAATTATATAACAATTTATACATGTTAACCAATACCAGCCCTTTTTCTCCTCAAGACCTGGATTTAAGTTCTACTCTCTGACCATAATAAACATTCTTTTTTATATCCATTCTGACAATTATACTTGACTTTCCCAGTACATGTTCTGACAATTATACTTGACTTTCCCAGTACATGTACCTCTCATGACCTAAGAGTATACATGGGTACATGAAAACTCTCAGGAAAACCTCACAAATTCTGAGGGATAACTCTGCTATACACCAGCATACCATTCTGCAGTACTCCCAATCAATTCCTGCTAGGAGAATGGGCCTTCAAGCTTATAAGATGAGTCACCCTTATTATTCAAGGATGGAGAGAAACTGAACAAACTACTTAGCCCTTTAAACCCTAACGTCAAGACACATATTTTCCATATTGTTCTCTACACATTTCCTTAGGTGTTGACCAAAAGAATATGTTTAACAATCAAGAGCTTCTTTAGTACATGAACATTTCCTTTATTCTTGTGACCAAAATGTTAATTCAGAGGTGATACTGTGAGGGAAAAGTAGATGCTAGTCACTCTGAGGGTTAACAATAAGGTAACTCTGGCTGGTGGCTCCATCCCTGTGATAGCTAATGGCTATACTTCACTGGTTAGATGCCTCAGGCTATACCATGCAATAATGTTTTAGTCACACTTACATTGGCCATTGTATTATTATTATCAGCATAACCATTAGTAAGGTGCATTGGTATTGAGTTTTCCTGTCTTAATCCTCCATTCATGTGAGGTCTGTCTTCCATTCTTCTGTGGGAATAATTATTAGCAGGGACCCTGGCAGTTGGCTGTTGAAACAAAGAAAAGAACTTTGTCAGAAAAACACAAAACAGAAAATTACAAAATTAACAAACAAAAATAAAATTTAAAAAAAACCCACAAACAAAAACAAAAACAAAACAAAAAGCATATCAGATTAATCACAACACATAACTGACAATGAGACTTTTACATTTCATTAAATTGATCTCAGTGTTTTCTGATTGTCTGCCCGTATGAGTCATTTTATCTCATGTACATACTGAACAATGATAACGGGTAGTTTTTAACTGTGTTTTTATGCACCAGCAGAAGCTTCCCCAAAAAAAACTAAATTGGGCCATCTATGGCAACAACCACAAACTGTAATCTAGATTTGGAAGAAAGAAATATACTTTTTCAGCAGTTAAAATTCAGAATTCAACTAGAGACACAAAACTTTACAGAAGATGGCATCAGAAAAACAATATCACTCTGCCTAACCATTTGTAGTGTTCAATTCACTTATAAACCTTGTCTTAAAAAGCATCAATTTTTTTTTCACTGTTCCACATGATCAGTAATGTATACATGCTTATATGGTACAACACAGAAGTCAGAAATTTATTTACACATTGAAAGTAATGTTGTAAAGCTTACTGCAAAATATTGGTTACACAGAGAGACTTATGATTGTAAATATTGTCACATGTTAAAACAAGAGTACTGGTTATGTGGTTGAATTTGTTTATAAACCACAAGTCAGTCTTGAACAATTGAGAATGGATGCATAATATAATTTAGTTTAAGCTTTCTGCTCTGTTAGGCAAGCATTTCTTAATGAAGGCATTCTTTAATCAAATATGAAAGAAACAAAAGAGCCATAACAAATGCAAGTACAGAGCTCTTAGAGGGCTGAGTAATCTAACATATGAAGGAATGTGAGATAAAGAACAGTAGTTGCAGCCAACATCACTGGGCAAACCATCAAATGGCACTTGCATATTGTAAATACTTGTGTACAAAAATTCTTCCATGTCTATTTCACTCAGCTGTCCTTTGTTATTAATACAAAATATGAGTAAACATTGATCAAGCATTCCAAAAGATCTTGGACAATGAATGCAGCTCTGTAAATAAGAACCCTAAGATTGAACTAATGAGCTCTACAACTGAATTAAGCCACTAGCAAACTGAGTGGGAAATTACTTTCATGAACGAGGCTTTCATGAACTAGGCTCCAATATGGCAGAATTCATTAAAATGAACCCTCAGACACAAGGGGTTACCAACTGACATAAAATGTGAAAGTTGACAAGAGTCACAAACAATTAATGGACAGAACTTTACTTAACAACTGGCCCAGCATTTCAGTTGATGATAAACCCACAGCAGTTCACTTCAAATAATATCTTCTGAGCGCACTATCACGGCATCTATCTGATTTTGATATTATCAAAAGTAGCAGTGCATGATGGAATCTACAGAATCTAAATAGATAACATATTTTTATACATGGTAAACTTGTGGTTGACTTTAAGTTGTCACCTAAGAGCTACAAGTAATAGACACCCCCTTTAAAAAAAATAATTCAATAACAAATAACTAAGAAATGGTACTCTCATTTCATTGCAATTTGCTTTAGTTATGCCATATACTTTGTTCAGTGATCCCTTCCTCCATTCAACATCATGAGAACAATTAAGCCACAAAAAACTTGTTTATAATTCATTAGTTTTTCTCTGTTTATGGAGTCACATACCTTTACTGTTATGGTACCATCACTTTCCCTTTGAAAATTGCTAACATCAAGTTTAGGTCCTCTGTAGTAAGACATGCTTTGAATAGTGCACCCAAGCCAGTATAAAGTGCTCACAACCTGACAATGAACATATTTTTCTTATTTTTTAGGGGAAATAAACACAGAAAACCAGGCTAATAGTCATATCCTGGCCAAGAAAAACTAAAATAATAAGTTCATGAGCCATAAGTTTATTTATCCTGATTAACTTCTAATCAGATTACATTCACCTTGTAGGTAAATTATATTTGAGGCACTCGAGTTACCAAGACCACATGTAACATATTTTCTCACTAAAAAAAGTTTCTCTGTCTGTTGATTGTCTTTGTAAACTTCCCAGCCCTTGGTTTACCTTGTAAACCTCTATCAATATGTTTACATAGTGAATATAATAATGCTAATACTTCTTATAGTAACACCTTAACTTGATTTTCTTGGAAGGTCCATGAGAAAAACAAAATTAATACAGTAATTATTTATATCAAGCTTTAAAAAAAGACTAAATAAAACATGATAATTTTATCCATTACCTTTTGAACAACTTCATCTTCTGATTTGTAGTTGCTAAACATAACAAATCAAAGTAAATCAAATGAATTAAAAAATATGGATCTTTAAAAAGATAGCCTGCCACACTAAAAAGTAATGCTCAGCTGTACAAACTGAATTCAAAGCAGTTGCTGCTTGTAATTTTGATTCACTGATACTGCCATACATTTAATGTGTTATTAGCTGAGAATAATTCAATGAATTGTCAAAGATAATTACATCACATTATCTCCTGCTTCTAAATCCTGAGGATCGAAAAGTTGCCAAGCACTCAGACCAAGATCAGAACAAACACGCAAGAACTTTTTTAGGTTTATCTGCAAAAAATGTCAACAATAAATCATTAGTTAACTATTGGTATGTAATAAACTCATTTTTATCATCTACAAAGCTCAAAATGTCACATCACAAATGGTTCACAAACATAGATTATTTCATGGCATCAAATTTGGATGATATTTATGAGACAACATGGAAAAAGTCGGGCTGTATCTCTAAGTTTAACTTAATCAAATCTGTCTGAATCTTCTTCACACCTCTTGTTAGCTTCCTTGTTTCTTTAGGCTTCATCTATGATTGCGTGACTTTTTTTAAAACAGAATTCTTACATGTGTCACCAGGAAATGGGGTCACAGCTGAGACTATTTTGACAGGGTCCTAGCCATTGAACCAACCGTTAATTGTTATGAAATCTAATTACATCCTATACCAAACTTAAATCTGCTTAGTTTAATATTGTCAGTTCCATTTTTATTTCCACCTTTAGGGTCTCAGACAGCTTTTAGACTATGACTAAGTCTTAACTCAAATATTACTCTAAGGCTGATCCCAAGAAATGAACCCTACAAGGTAAGTGTGCATACTATATGTATGTATATACAATAATTTTGTTAAAAAATTCTGAATAAACAGCAAACATCTGACGTATCACTGACATCACCCTGATTTAAAAGAGCTCAGGGAGGTAAGCAAAAACTGTTAACACTAAATTACCTGCTATACTCTCCCACCAACGCAGCACCACAGTTTCTTTAGAAACTTACCCCTTTATGTTAGTAATGATGATTTGGAAAATAAACTCTCACAATAACACAACTAAATGTACTTCACACTTTCTTCAGTTCAATTAGATCATGAAAGGAAGGCCGCATCAGATACAAAGGATTAATTGCCAACCAGCATTAGGCCATTTAAACATGATTCTCAATTTTTTGTTGTTTTGACAAAACACGGTAAATTACACATAATCATTTCCAAGCCACCTGTGCAACTAGTACACTTTTACTTGGACCCTCTCAAGTCTTTGTTGATAATGGAGCCAATTGTTTTGGGTCAATCACGGCTGTTAAAAATCCATCTGATCACTTAAGTATAAATTATTTCACTGAGAAAAATTTCACTGCCAGAAAAAGAATTGCAACATGCAGTCAAAGAGTTGCCCTTCACTCCAAGAATACAGGATTCTAAAGTTCCAGCACCATTATACACTACATTTTTCTTTTTGTTGACATGCAGTCAAATTGTAAATCCAAAGCTGTTTAAATTTGACATTACATAATTATAAAAAAAAAAAAATTCAGCAGTACTCATATCTCTAAATATTCATTTCAAAACAGGACAAACACCAACTAAAATTAGTTACATGAAAATTATCAAAGATGAACTCTAAAATTGTAACAATTGATTAATGCGTGAATTAAGTTTAAGTCTAATCTAGTCAATTATCTTACATGAAGACATTCTCATATTTTACCTAGATAAGTTGTGTATCAATTGGGTATTGTCTACACCAGCTTGAACATTTCAATAATAATTTTATCAATGGTCTTAATTTACACCAATGCTCTACTCTGTCTGTTTCTAGGGGGCTTTCACTTCATTACATCACTTGACTGAACTGGCTGATAATAAGATGTTAAAGACCATCAAACACACATTTAAAATGGTTTAACTGCAGACAATAACACCCCTGATGTCATTAAGACTGTGTTTATGTTAGGAATACAAACAGTGAATGATAGAAGCTAGTTATAAAACTGGCTCAAAAGTAAGTTTCTTGGTTTACACAATAAAAAGTATTCCAAAACTTGTCTAGGTTTTAATACTTTCTGTCCCAATTGGATTTCTAGTGTTACATATTTTTTACTTAACACTCATACACTCAATCTTGATAGAAATTTCGCACAATTTTTGTCACTAAACTTAAATTATTTAATTTGTTCAAATTTCCTATCATTCCTTTATTTGGCTCAATATTGTAGCAAGAACAAATATTTGTGATATAATTAAACTGAAATAGCCACGTAATAAAGATTTTCTGTTCAACAATATTACATTAGAAAAAGTGAAGAAAATAACTTTGTCTCGTAACAAATTTAACAATTAGAAATTAAAAATTTTCTAAAATAAAAATTTCAGGTTGAAATGTTTATCTGATAGCATGATAAAGCATCTCAATGATGGTGTGAGAAATATGCACTTAGCTGACCAAAAGCTGGCCAAAACAACATATTTTGGGATTTAGGTGATTAAACTCAAAGCTAGTCACGAAACTTGGCAATTACTCATTCACACCTACAGCTGCTGCCGATTCGAAAATAAGTATGGAATGTACAGAAACATGTGTATTTCTAGAACAATTGATCGTGACAATAATAATTTTCATACTCTATAATATTGCACCCAGGAGCCCTTCGAAATATCGTGGCTCAATAAAACATTGATTGATTGAATGAAATCATCGTCTTGAGACATTGGATTCTGTCAACAAATGCAAATTATCATGCTAAAGAATGGCGTATCAAAGACGTTGTGTGATTTTCACAAAAGCGAAGAATTACACTACAGGAGCGGATTATTCTCCGAATATTTGAGACCGAGTCTTTAAATGTAACCTATCCAGACAATACTGTTTCAGATTCACTTGAAATTAACTTCATTTTGAAACAATCACGTTTCCTGTTGGCGTTTTTGTACGATGACTAACTAAACGTATCCACAACAATGGCGGCGATGATATGAACTAGTTTCCGGTCGCAACAAGCAAATTTTCGCACCATGTAGTGTTGTTGGTAACCTTTGCAACAACTAAGGTTTCAAAAAAATTCGTGGGAAGCATAATTTACATTTAAGATGAAAATTTACTCCATTATCCAGTAAAACGTACAGTCCATATCTCCCTTCCACCATATTGCTAAGCAGACCGATTGTCACGAATGTTTTCATTAGTTATATACACAACTTGAGGCATGACTTGGAGAAACGAGTGAAAGCTTCAAATTTTCGATTAGCCTTGTACCATCCAATTGTTAACATTAATTAGGAATAAACCGTTTTCCTCATCATAACAGCAAGGAACCGCAAAACACTAAACTTAAAACAATTATATTCGAGTGCTTACTAGCCGTATCCTCTACGACATTAAAGGAACGTCGAGCGTTCGAAGTGCAATTCACCGACACAGAAAGAACTACAAAGAGTCAGACAGAAGTTTCTTACAATACCTGAGATTCCTGAGGGGTTGGATTTTCGTTCACATCTTGAATTATCGACGAATCTGGTTGTATTCGCTTCACAAGACTGCAGATCGAGAACAAATATACGATGAGCTCAGTGGTATGCAGTGGTAAGCTTATCCTGGGCCTCAAGCCAACATGTCCTTATAAAAACTTACTAGCACAGTAGAACGCCGTCTTGCAGAGATTCTATGAATCGTGGCGAATGAAATTGACGTCCTGTAGCCTCCTAGATACCATTAAAGACACCAAAGTTAATCAAACCGGTTGCTAGTGTCTACTACCGTCTGTCCATGGACAAGCACGCAAAAGCTTCACAGGGGTTGTTGTAAAATGACACTAAATGTCTATGGATCTCACCTCAATCCATTGTTGAGTGATCTGTCGAGCCGTATCCGATTTCAACGAGGAATCAAAACCCTCCAGTTCGACTCCGCTATCAGGGTTTGTAGCATAAGCGTTTTTATGAACCATGTCAATGATGGACGACACGGGTCACATATTCTCTTAACAAAAGGCCCTTTCTTTCACCGAAAAGCTTGAACTTTGAGCTTTAAGGGAATTTAAACCACTGCAGACTGTTGTACATACCCTCGCTACATTTGTTATCACTACTGTTGTAGATGAAGCTGTGACATAGATCGAATATTTTGAATTCACTCCGCATCAGTGGCCGACTATGGCAGCCATTGAGGAATTTGCGATACGGACGATGATTGGTTGACAAACAATACCAAAAAGTACAAACTGTTTACATAAGAACTTGCATAATTTTGGCCTAAACTTGCATGTCACTTGCTGAGTCTGCTATCACTTCGATTTGAATACCTATTAAAACAAATTATCTTGGGATCCTTTGTCAGAATATATCTTTTTTATTTATTATTCCTCCAAACTGTGATTTATTTAAGAAATCAATTTCATAATGTCTTGAAATTTCCACTGTTCAATATAACTTTCCCCACAAGCTCTTAGTCATCAAGTACACTTTTGTTGTTGGAAATAATATTTTACATCGCCTTTGACTTAAATAGCGAGACATTACAAAGCCTTAGCTGGTGTTTTTGTTTGAGCTGTTAATGTTTTTAACTCCTTCAGTATTTCAAACAAAACTTGCTAACAAAATAACTTTATGTTTAGTAGATAAGTATTTATAAAAATATCTGTTGCACCGACCAGAAAAAGCTGAAAACCACATTTCTAACATGGTATTCTAATCATGTCACACGCTGTAACTCAATTAAATCATTTTTTTTTAATAATTTTGACAGGAATTCAATATGTTTGAATTGCGATCAAACTCAGGATTAATACAACATAAGGAATGATATCGATCAGAAAAAAACCTACGACCTTATGAAACCCTAAGAAGCCCTAAAAAAAGCATATTTACCTTAAATCCCTGTTTTTTATTATTGCAATTGATTACAGGATATAAACACAGAATCTGTTTTTTTTTTCTTTCACACGAGGATCTTTATCGAAGGAATTGAAATAAAGTCCTCTAACCGGCTCTTTCTACGAAACGCCCACCCTCATTTCATTCAGACAGAGTGACTTCAATACAGGGCTGGGGCGTTTACCTCAATAAATGACGTATTGATGGTGGAAACTTTCTGGTTTCACTACAGAGTTCTCTTTCCTCTTTGATTCTTGACTGAAGTGCCTTTCACGATATGGCACGTGAGTATTTGTTAATGGTTGCGATAGATTCAAGGTGTCAAGAGCAAGTTTAGGACACTGAACCAACATACCCGTTGAGCACTACGCTTAGCGCGTGATCTAACCACCTTTGGTACAGTGTTTAAATATAAACTCCCGCACATTGGAAACCTCCGAGTTTGTTTAACGAAAGAGGACGATAAGTCTTTTATCTTATGAATGTCTAACAAGGCATAAGGCTGAGAACAGGTTCTTAAACAGAGTTCAGATTACAGGGTAAAACTGATGTTTCTTCTGTTTATTAAACTCCTGTTTGAATCATGACCACTCCACCTTCGGTCTGAGATTTGAGCAGATGCATGTACAAGAACCACTTAAGCCTAAAGAAAGAGAGAGAGGTCACTGATTGGAAAATTACTCAGTGTTAGGAAACACAGGTTCACTCTCAGGTATAGTTTAAGATTCAGCAGAAACATATTTTGATTAAGAAAACAATATATTAGTATAACAAGGGAACAAAAATAGTTCCAGTTTCGCTCTGACGAAGGGCTAACGCTCGAACCGTCAGCTTTGAAGCTCTTTACGGTGGTCAATTTACGTTATCAACTCGGTTGGTAATACCAGTTTACCTTGTTATACTCTCTCACCGACGCAGCTCCACAGTTTCTTTAGAATCTTACCCCTCGAGTTCCAGTTTAGACTCATTCGTCGAATCTCTTCACTTGAAGATCAATAAAACTACTAATCTAGATAAAATAATTATACGGAGTAACTGCTTCAACATTAATAACTCATTGAACTTGATTTCAAATCACGTCAATATTCCAAGACTTCAATCAATCTATAAGAAGTCGTTTCAGTCGACCATGTAAAACGAGCATGGAAGGAATGACCAGCTCCACGACCTCCGTTCTCAAAGTATCCAGCGATTTGTTACTGTTCCATGGTTCTACACTACTGTAAAACCTCATAGTTAGGTATGTATATATGATATTCTCTAGAAATGAAATTTATTCAATGCGTCCGGCTGGACAACAAATTTTCTTATTCAGTCAAGTAAAAAAGTGGAACCAGAAACCCCATCAGATCACCGGGCGTGAATCATATGGTAAACCGGTAACTAAGCTTGGTAAGGGGTAACAGAGCAGTCCCTTTAGGTACCAAAGAACTTTACTATATTGTATAATATTCATTTAATTGATTCAATTTGAGTGAAGTAGCGTCAACAAACCAGGGTAAGTGAGCTGCTTCTATCGATAAAACAAACACAGGCCATCGTGTATGGCATCCCTTGCAGTTGGCCGTTTAGTGTCATACATATTTTTTTAAAATCATTTTTTACAGCTTACTATTCATCTTTCAATGAAATCTAACTTTATCACATTTCAAATCTCCTCAGTTGCAAAATTTTTTTGATTATTTCCTGTTCAATATAGAGCTAATACGTCTAACTATTTCTGTTTTGTGATGAAGTTTTGTCCGAATATTCCAAGTTTTAGATTTCTCGGATAATAATCCTCAGTGACTATGTGTTGTTTGAAACGTCCAATGTTCAATATATGATTTGCATTTCAAAGTCTTAGAGCTGATGAAAACTGCAATATAGCAATGTTGAACTCACCTCACAAATAGACGGATATCAGAACCACAGGCGTCACTTATATTGCATAGATAGTAATTTAAAAGTGGGCGTTACCCCGTACCGGAAAAGCAGTTTTCAATGAATACTAAACTTCCGGTGAGCATCAGTGTCTCATTTGAATATTGAGAATTTTAAGTTTTGTCTCAAATTCATCGCCGAAAGTTCAGTTAAGAATGCGAATATCCTAATTGATTAATCAGGGAAGAAACCCACCTCCAGGAGGGTTTTATTGGAACCAATATGTGGACGTGCCGTAAATTTTGGTGGTGTTGCATTTGAAAAGTTTCATTTTTCTTGCGGAAGGTTTAGACTGTCTATCTAGTGGTTTTGTGTGGGATTTTAGTGTGTAGCGGCCGAGCCATGAATCTTAGCGGCAAAGTTGCGTGAAGTTTGGGATGCAAAATATCAAGTAAAGATACACCAGGAGTGTGGATACTGACCCACATGCGACTTTGCCGCTCATTACTTTTGAGCGCGCACAAAACCGCGTAGATTAATGAAGCTTATATTTGCGGATGGAGGAAAAACCTTAAAATCCTAGGAATTAACATTTCAAGAAATGCCCATGCTGCGTGGTGAAAAAAATCTTTACGTAGCTCTACGCCTGTTCTAGATCAACTTTTCCTGGGCAGGTTCTTTCGGCTTTAGAGGAGGAACCTCTGCCATCATGTCCCTACTGACGACAGTCTTTGTGCAGCGAAACCCGTACCGTGGGTAAGGTAACTCTGTTATGATGTTCCACTGGTCTACCCGCCAATCATAACACTCCACTGATGTCACTGCCACGTGACCATAAGAACCACCGAACACGTAGATCTTCCCGCCAAATTCTGCTGCGCCTGCGCGGTCACGCTTGGTGTTCATGTCTAATTTAAGAAATGGAGAGTCTTATTTAAAATATCCTTAATTTTTCAATGACGTAAAATGGTGCAAACTTGAAAAGCTTTCTCCCGGTTTATTTCCTGGCAATGTCCGCCTTTTTAAATTCCAATCTCTTCTATGTTTGAAAAGTTTGTCTGCCAAGTCTGATTTAGCATCCAGATTGGTCAGATTGCTGTTACAAGATACGAAATAAGAAAAACAGTCAGCGAGAAAGCCAAGTTTCAAGGGTTTTGCTTAAATTAGCAAACACAATGGTTAGGTTTCTCTTAATACTTATCAAACGAGTCAACAGTGATATCAATCTAGTTCCCAGAGCTCACGCATGCGAGTGACGAGAACGTCGATATGTTACAAATAAGCTGAATTTATGTTTTAACCTACGGAAAGTTGGTAACTTCTAGTACTGAAATATTTGAAACGAAATTCCACTTACCTTTCCCGTAGGTCCATTTATTTCTGCTTGGCTCGTAAATCTCACAGGAACACAAAATGTTGCGAAAATCTGACCCGCCTCCCATGACGTAGATCCGACCTGAGAGTACCACTGTGCATGCTCCGCTTCGTGGCGTGTTTAGATTAGCCACATGGGTCCATTTAGCTTGATGCGGGTCATATCTCTCTACTGTTCTCAAGACTGTGTTATTTTTGGATATTCCTTTAAGAGAATGTTATAATAAGAGCTTCACAGCTGAATGTTCATTGTGGAATCAAATGAAGAGAGTGTTCTACTAAGTCTCTCGTCGGTTTCTTTGTTCGTTATACTTGTTCTTTAATCAATCAATATAGCAAGACATTTTCTTTTTTTAACCTTTTAAACATGCTTATTTTTGCTCAAAAATCTCTAATAATTTTTTTCGTGGGGTTAAAGTCTACCATATGGTTTTAGCGTTATGTGCCTTATTAAAATGGAATCTAGACCTTTGGACCTTTACTGATCGAATTGCAGTCGGCATGTTAAAGATAATCCCTTTGCAACTTTTTTTAAAATATGATTCAAGGGTCTATTGTCACCTCGATTTGCCTAAATCTTAACATTTAATGCTAAAACAAAATGTTGGGAAGTCAAAAATTATTCTGAAGCTATCAAAGAATTAAGAGGTATACAATCGACAAGAAAGGAAACTCGAATTAGTCAGTTTGGGGAGAAGTATTTTATCGATCATTTAGAGCCGAACTTTACCTCCAATAACATAGATATATCCATCCAATGAAACAGCGCAGTGTGTATAACGGGTCTGACGGGGTGAGGACAGTGAGGACCAAGAATCAGTCACGTGATCATAGCACTCCATTGTTTGCTCCTGATTACTGTTTCCCAGGACCCCTCCTATGACGTAGATTTTCCCATCGAGCTCGACGGTCTCGTGGTTAAAGCGACCTGGAAAACAAACAAAACAAAAACGGATATTTCTAATTCGTTGTTAGGACAATTAACTTAGAGGTCATCAGCGGTGAAAAATATCCCTGTTCTGAATCGATCTTTTGGCTAGATTGGTGTGTTAGGGTTATGCTGTCTGCTTTCACACTTTGTTGCTTTCATCCTCATGTGTAAGTTTTCCTACCCTTGATCCTTCTTCTCTCTGTACGTTCTTCTTCCTCACCTGGGTATAACAGCTCTTGAGTTAGCATAGGACTAACTACAGAACCCAATTCAATTTCATAGAGCATCTAGCATCTCAAAAAAGCCAGCACTTTTCTTCTCGGACCTTTCTTATAAATCGGTTTACCACTTTTACCTGACGTAAGTGTGGCGACTTTCTCCCAAGTGTTGAACTTTGGGTCCAGCCTTTCTACAGTCGAAAGAACATTCATATTCTCTCCAGAAGTGGAACCACCCACGACAAACAACCAGCGATGTAACCTGGCCATGCCAAAGTTCAACCGACTGTCAATCACTGGAGACAGGCAGTGCCATTTATTGGTCAGCGGATTGAAACAATGACAGCAAGCTTGGACGCCATTTTCGATAACTCCACCCACTAGAATGATAACATCTGTCAACTGAGACCTCCACCTGGTATTCTCAAAAAGACAAAGGATTTCAAGGACATTTTGAACTGACCATCATGAAATACATAAAGAAATGTTTATTAGGGAACTTTTAGACGTAAGCTAAGTCTTTCGAACCTGGGACCCATTCTTAACGGATCTCATCGCGGTTGCTTGCCTAAGATCAGAACACAACAGCCAGGTTCGCTCGAAGACCTCTCGGTCTGATTTCTGGCGCGCTAACCAGTAGGTCACCACCCCTACGCAAACTTAATTTACGGCGAATGTGAATTTTTATGACCAACATGAGTTAGCTCTGACTAGAGCACTTTTCAGTTAAGCGTCTTAACAACAACCAATCAGAGGGGGGAAAGATATCTTTGAGAGCCAACGAGAATTTACTGTAAAACCAACCAAACTATTTAAAGCGCGGGAAAACGAGGGTGACACAGTCGTGATCGGTTTCACTTTCGCTTCTGATTTGTCAAGAGGGTGGCACGAATTTTCTGGACCAATCACAGAAAGAAGCTAGGCAAAACCAATGCAATTCTAGATAAATTTCGACAATCATTCGAAAATTGCTCTAACTGCACATTTTACCTCCGTTTAGTTCTCTCATTCTGAAGCAATTTCTTCTCCTTGTGGCCAGCCATTTTGTAAGACAAGGCCTCGGCTACTATTTCTTTACAAACCGAAGATGATGTAACCAACGGATCCTTATCGATCGTGCCGAGCAGAAAGGTTCGCGCAATGAAAGGCAGTCGCACGTGACTCAATAAGTCGGAAAATGAGTCACGCCTTGAAATAACATCAAAGTTTGTCCACGCACAAATTGAATTGAAAATTTGTTCCTCATTTTTCACGTTTAAGTCATCGTCTGCGATAATTTCTTCCAGTTGCTCTTTTGGCATTTTGAAGAATTCCTCTGAGTTTTGAATCTCCAAGAAATTTTCTGGCATAAATCGCTTTCCTTCCCGCAGAAGTTTCTCGCATGAGTAAACGCGAGCCATAGCCGTCATTTTGATGCAGTTCTCGACGGAAATATGACGAATGAGAAACTGCTCACATTCAAGTTTTAGTGATTCTAATCCGAGCTGAAAAGAAGCGCAAAGTATCTCTTCAATGTTTACTTCAGTAAGAACAACATGAGCAGAGTAGATGTAATCTACAACAACCTGAAGAACAGAGTCTGTTATGCCTTGTAGAATTGTTTCTCTGTGGTACCTTGATAGCGAAGTACCCGTGTAGAGCTTGTAAAAATATTCACTGCTTGCGGCAAGAACAGCTCTGTGCGCATAGAACTTTGTGTTTCCATTCTCTGTCATTAGCACGACATCACATAACACCTCAGTTTTTCGCATCTGGTTCATTTTGGCGATAAAATTGATCAAATACCCATGATCGTTGATAAAGCCTGCTCCAGAGGTATCCATTTTTGTAGTGTTTTTGTATGTAAAGCCGCGTTAATAAAGTCTACATCGGCTTTGTACCAGTTCCCTTTGCAGGTGGTTTTTATATTTAATTCATTTTATAAATAAAGCTCGTATCATCCTGAGCTTTGAATATTTTAGGTTGGATACCTACATGTTACTGTTTCTTAGTTAAAGGTAATTACAGTATTCAGTAAATGATTATAAAAGAAGATACTTGAGAGCTGGAAGTCGTACATGGATGAGATCTGTGTGAATAAAGAGAGAGAATAGGTTGCTTTGAGATGCCATTGAACAATTCAGTCTTTTTGCGGTAAGTGCACCTTAAAAGGGTCAAGAAAAAAAACTTCCGAAGCCAATAAACCAGATCCACATGAGTTTTTATTGAATTTGATCCGAGAAAAGCGAAATAACCTGTTTATAGGAGTTATACCTGAAAAATCAGTCATAAAAGCCAAGGAATTATTTCAAAATAAGTTGAATGATTACAACTTCACACAGCGGGAGAAAACTGGCGACAAAATTTTTTCAGTTAATCTTCTGCTTTCTAACAACTGTGGTGTTTCACGCAATAATTATTAAAAAAGTTAAACAAGAGTGAAAATTCGAGCAGTGAGTCGGCGTTATGGTCGAAATCTTTCCCTCTACCATAAAGAGGCTTTGTTATTATTTTCAATACAAAGCTCAATAAATCAGTAAGCCGTTGATATAATTAAGCAAAAGTGGGTACTCTCACAAAAGACTCATTCGTGAACTGTTGCGAAGAATGCAGATCCCTTCGCCCTCTTGCCATGTCGCCCCGAAGCTGAATGACTTCGCCCCCTCTTACATCGTCTATCATAATTACCCATCATGATGTTGAAAACATTCCAATACTTATATATTCAAAACAATCAAAGTAGTTTCTGTGTTCATTGAGTTTTTCACGCTCAGGGCTCGTAAAGAAGCCGTTTGTATTATTTTTTCACTCTTCCTTTCAAGTAGGCATAGGATCGAAGCATATATGTTTTCCTGGATCTAACGCTCTCATTGATTAACCTGGAAAAAATGCGATGCGAGTTTGTTTTAGTCATTATAAAACCCGCGCTGTGCGTTTAAATGCATTGTGATAATTACGTAATGAGTTTTGGGATAACGTAGCCTAATACGTGTGGAAGCTAGAAACCAGACTACGTGCAGTTCCTCCCGCAAAGTACGTCGCAAGGGTCCAGAGCGAACTCTGGGAGTGCGCCTGACTCTCGAAGTTCCGTGCGGCACGCTAACTTTAATTTTCTTTTTTCTGATTACTATTTTGACTCGCACTACGGACTTCGTTAAAAAAGTATGGACTACTCATAGTCTAGCTAGAGACATGTGTGATGGTGAGCGTGCAGGATTCCGGACCAAATGCACTTGGGGTTCAAGCATAGACTGAGATGATCCTTTCAGCAACACACTAAACTCTAAGTTTACGCTGGTTAAGTGATTGGATAAAGTACATAGACACGAGAATTACAAGTTAAAGCAAACCATTTATTAATAAAAAGAAAGACATCTAACAGAGAAATAAAACCATTACATAACCTCATACAGTCACTTTCCCAATTTTTTCTCATCACAAACTGTTCAAAGACCAGGTATTGCATCTTCACAACAAGAAAATGTTTCATCATCGTCTCCACAAACTGCCTCCAAACTATCATCATCTGATTCTGAGTTTTCTATCATCACCGGGGGATTTGATATCACCAAACCTATAAAAACCAAAAATAAAGTTGCTTACTGTCTTTCAACCATAGATAAAATCAGAGCCTGCTACTAATTGTGGAGCGATGATAAAACTTTTTCAATATGTTAAGCTAAGAAAATATGACGCATTGCCCATAAAAGCACTTCATTCGCGAAACTTTCAATATTTCATCCTCATCAGTAACAAGTTCTGATGTGGTGATATCATCATCACCATTTCCCTCCTCATCTTCACACATCATATCCACAACAGATGTAAACAATATTTGATCTAAGTAAAAGGCAGAGGTAGAGAAAGAAAGAAAAAAGTAATAATTAATAATAGAATAGCCTTTCAATTTTTTTGACCCCATTGCTGTGACTGTTTCCTAGTAATTCAAATCTTCTAATTTTTAGGCCTCTGACTCACTAGGTCAAAGGTGACATTGATATAGATGAGGGGGGAGGGGAGGAGTGAAAGGTAAAAGTGGCTGTGAGCAGTGATCAATAAGTAAATTCTCCGTCCAATATCAATATGATGTTGGGCAGACATGGCAATAGGAATTAATTAAATCAACTCCTGGGATACTCTTTCACTCAATACCTAATTTGAACTTAAAAATGACAAGATGAAAGGAGGGATGAACAAAAAACTAATGATGAGATCCTTAGGGAGAAAGGATTAACAAAGAGTCTCTTAAGTGAATTTGTGAAAGGAGAGATGAACAAAAAACTAATTATGAGATCCTTGGGCAGAAAGGATTAACAAAGAGTCTCTCAAGTGAATTTGTGAAAGGAGAGATGAACAAAAAACTAATGATGAGATCCTTGGGGAGAAAGGATTAACAAAGAGTCTCTCAAGTGAATTTGTGATCTCACCACAATTTTTATACCACCTCTTTCATAATTCTCAAGATTGCCCCTGAATATAAATTTTGATAAAGTAGTCATAACTTTCAATTTTAAGCTTGCCTTAGATCAAGTTACTCAGTACACAATTTTGATTAAGTTGTCATATATTTTCAATTTTAAGCTAGCCTTAAATAAAGTCAGTCACTAAGTCCAGATTAAAACCCATGTATTGTGCAACTCTGTGTGAATCTTCTTTTTTGCTGGCTTTAATTTTTTGTGAAACTTAGAAAACTGTGAACACAAGAAATAGTTACTAAAGGTTATGCCGTTTTGTGGAAAAAGCCAGTCAGGTGTCAGAAAACTAAACCATAAACAGCAGCTGTAAGGAATTTGTGGTTTGGGGTTTACTCATGTGCCTGACACTTAACTGTGATCGGTCAGAGCACAATTGGCCAAATATAATGAATTTTCAGTGTTCATGGTTTTCTGAATCTTAAAGTAATTTAAGACATGCAAAAATATACTCACTAACTGCTGCTGATAATCTTGTGTGTCTCCTGGCAAGTTTTCCAACTACATTATCCCTTGCTATCGTCTTGAGTCTGTCAACGAAAGAAATCATATGCAAAAAAATTTTAGGTCTTTTGAAGTATAAATGACTCTAAAATTCACCCAGACTACTTCATATTTTCTGCTTTTATTAAATCTTAAAGAATTTTTTTATTTTAACCATTCACATTAAAAATGAACAAGCAAGTGTCTTGTAGCTATGTTCAAAAGGAGTTAAGGAATCTGTGCTGGTAAAAATGGCTAAATACAGTGGTGGATAACTACTTTCATGAACTTTCCCACACAAACCCCCCCAAGTGTATGTACAAGCTTAAATATATCATCAGAGGGCAAACCACAGTGCAAAATTAATTTCTCTGATTGCATTGTCTCTTCAAGCAGTCAGGAAAATGTTACACTTATCTTGACTAACAATAAAATTTAAATTTCCACCAAAAGAGAAATAAATTTCTCTGTTTAGGGCAAATTTTCTAGAAGATGAAGGGGTTACATGATGCATGGGTTCTTCATAGCTCAAGTAAGGAAATACAAAGCTGTCAAAGGAAGGGGATTGCATTCAATCACTTTCAGTATCCAGTATGTGGAAAGAGCCTAAGTTACTAAGCATTAGTTGCCAAGCATTTTTTTGTCTACAGCAGAGGTCCTACTTCCCATGTTTTACAACTGACTCAAACTGGTTTCCCACCCATTGAGAGGTTGATCACCAAAATCAACCAAAACGGTTTTTCTCGAGAACGCAGATCAATCCAACAATCTTATTAAACGGTTAATCGCAAAAGAACAGTACCTAGATACACGTGACAACATCACCAATAAATACTTACAATCCACAGTCTCGAAGAATGGACTTTCCCACTGCAGAGGACAAACTTCTTGCTAAAAATAAGAGAAACGGTTCGAATTATATATTTAAGCTCATCATTTTGATCTGTTACATAATTAGTCGTTGATAACATCAACTGACAACCATGGAAGCAAAAATATCGTAGCACTAGTCACCTTGTGTCGCGCTGTTCGCATTCAAAGCTGTTTTCTGTGAAAAAATAAGAATCAGATCAGCCAGTGTATTATTTGATTGCTTTAAATCAGACTATCTGAATTTCTTACCGATATTTGCACCGAGACACGAGCAATTGATCTAATACAACGTGCAGATAACGCCGCCATTTTGCTACCTTCCCATCAACCTACACACGCTTAATGATGCAACCGAAAAAGCGATGTACCATGATCAGCGGTAAATTCAAAATGGCGGCTGCAGCACGTTGTTTGCGTTCCCTGACTCGTTCAACATCTGCAACAAAGGTGATCGATGTTAAAAGACCAGTCTGATCCATTAACTATAAATGCTAACCTTTATTTGCACATCTCTTACAGCATTTGTCCTCCTACGTTGTGAAAAATGTTTCACAAAGTGAGTATAAAACTTATGTGATCACCACCGCAACACATGTTCTCTTAGGCATACCGGTAATCGTATTCATTATCCCCTCGATAATGATTTTCTTTAAACTTTTACTTACAGAAAGAATGTATTTCCCATGAATCTGCTCAGAGTGTTCCAGTGTTTAATCTTTCAAGCTAATCTCTGTCGGTGTACTTTATAATAATCTTTAAACTAATGGCTGGTCATATCATACATGATATTGTTTACGTTTTACGTTTGTATACTTTTTTAATGCTCAAAGGTTGCAATGAATTTTCTAATGTTTGAACTTTGGGTAGTGTATACTGTAATCTAGTAGAAAAAGTTGTCGGTATTTTTTCGTTTCATTTATTTATTTATTTATATCAGAATCAAGTTCCAGTGTGTCATCACCACTCCTGAAGTCATTCCTCAGCACTGACAGTGGATTGTAAGTACAGTTGGGATTAAAATGTAATTCAAGAAGACCTGAACAATTGAGATGATGATAAAATCTTTAAATCGACATAATTTGTTGGCTTGAAATATCTTTAACCTCAGAGATTTTGAAGGATTACATAACTTACGGAACCCTAACCCAAAGCAATTTTTGGTCCCAGTGATCTGATATCACTGCTTGAAGTGCATTAATTGCATTAATTTGAATTGATTTCTCTAAAGGATAAGAGGTTCAGGAATGTCATTCAGGATTAGTTTTAACAAAAGATTTGCACCAGTGTCCTTTGTCTGTAAGTACAGCATAATTCCTTGTTTTGTGTACTGTTCTGTGATGTCTTCAAAGCCAGCTTTTAGCTGTCACATCCAAAAGGAACTTTGGAATGCTAGCCACAGTTGTATTCCTTGGGTTAATACATAAGTAAGTGATAAAAGCTTTCTATAAAGAGGTAGGCACCCATGGACACTTAAACATGTGAATAAACTTGAAATTTTCACTGATAATTTCATCACAACATTGCTTGAATGTGAATTAATATGTCTTAAGAAGAGGTATTTTGCCAAAATTGAATTTAAGTTTTGTTCTTCTCACCATGTAATGCCTTCTGGGAGAATTATGTCAACACCAGGTTCATGCTGTGAGCTGCCAGCTGACTATGTCAGTAATGAACCCTTAAGTGCACTTCATCCCTTTTACAGTTATATCTGTAATTCAGCAATCTGCATTTCCACACTATGTTATTTCTTGAATAACTTGGAACCTAAAAAGTAAGTAATAAAATGAAGAAACTTTAATAGGTAAACTTATTTAATAAGTAATTGTGGTGCTGCATCAGTGGGAGAGTACAATAGGGTAATTTAGTATTATCAACTAAGTTGATAACTAAGACTGACCACTGTAAGGGATTTCAAAGCTGTTTAGGGCATTAGCCCTTAATCAGAGTGAATCTCAGGAATTATTTGCTCTGACAAAGGGCTAACACTCAAAATGTGAGCTTTGAAAACCCTTACGGCGGTAATTTTACATAATCAACTTAGTTGATAATACTAAATTACCCTTTAATAAGTAGTTGTTTTGTCTATCAACAGGTGCTGTTCCTAAGGCTTGTCCCCTCTCAATCGATGGAGGGAGTGATGGAGTTGATGCTTTGGATGGTAACCTTGGTGATGATGATGGTGATACTTGGTCTCAGGGTGAAGATGATCCTTATTTAGGGGTCACATGACGTATGGGGGGGATACTGAATGATGCCTTTGGAAACTGCTCCCTGCTCATTACTTTTTATCAGTAACTGCAAGAACTTTTTACATCAAATATTAAATATTCTGTGAACTGAGAAACAATATTGTTTGTTTGCTTATATTTTTTTCCTGTGAACTGAGTTAACATTTAGCAGTAAATATTTCTTTACATTTCTTTCTTTTTGGATTTAAATTATTGTCATGATTTTTTCCTGTGAATTGATGTTACATTTAAGAAAAAATTTTTCTTCACATTTCTTTTCGAATTTGAATTAATGTTTGAATTACTAAAAATCAGAAAACTTGAACCAATTTGTTTGATTTATTGAATCAAATCTGTTGTGGTGATCATTTTTCCAATCCAATTTTTAAGACTTTGTTTGTAGAAGAATAAATGAACTTCTCAGAAAAACTCTGTTCTTTAAAATGTGATCTGCAATTTCTTACTCACATTGCCATTTTTCCTATCTTTTGTTTCACTGATAACTAACAAGTTCTACAGTCATTTTAATGATATGCTGAGGTATGGGATAAGATTAAGAATAGCTTTTGATGTCAGTTAGGACTGCATGGGATACATGTATGCATCTGTGTAAGTGCACTTACTATTGCTTTGACTGAAATAAACAAATATTTCTTTTATAAACTACTTTCTGTCCCTGTTGATAGCATGAAACTTTCCCACTCAGTGTTCATGCAGTATGTCATTAGTTAGTGTTGGTGAAGCAGGGGCTAATCTCTGAGAACATGAAAAAATATGCATGGAAAGAGAAAAAAAATCAAGAGACACCATTCCTCTTGTGAGGGTGACTCCTAGCTCATGTGTGCATGTGTTGAGAGTCATGTTTTATTCAATCAGTATTGCCTTCCATGGGTCACTAGCTGGGAGAACTGATTCAAAGTCCAAAATGATTTTCAAAATCTTTGTTTATCATCCTCCACTTTCTCACTAGTAGGAATCATCAATTGATGAAAAGAAATACAAGGGTGATTATTCTGGGGAACAAAGAGCAGTGAGAGAGCCACAAGGGTCTGTTGTGCCCTCTACATGTACTCTGGCGATTAATTCATTTCTAAACCTCTGAAAATGAGGAGCCCATATGGCACAATTGAATTTCAGTCTTTCAAATGCTTTCATGGATGGATAACATTGCGGCAAGATGGCTGTTACCGTTGTCGCAAAATTTAATGAATATATCATCATTGCTATCTGTTTACTCGGTCAGCAGACTGGTAACTAGTGTTTCTCCAAAATGGCGGCGGAAGTTACGGAAGATGCGTGCTTCGACGAAGAGCTTCTTTTTACAGAATTTGAGGCAGAAAAGGAAACAACGAGACCATCGGAAGAGAGGCATGATTGCCCTGGTAAAATTCCTCGGAACTACTTACAGCAAGAAAACATACGATTGAAGAATGCTTTGAAATCTCTGATCGGTGTGTGGAAGTTGAAATGTAGTACTACAGGCGGACAACAAGATCGTCATTCTCCTTTATTTCAGGGGATTTTTTTCGATAACAAGACTTCGATCAGATCCAGAGAAAAGGTTGAAGAATTCATTCAAACTTTACAACGACGAACCGACGACATTAATGAGAGGGAATCGTTTGGAAGCCAAAATTTTCCACCGTCTATCAGTGACACAAATTGTGAAGTGGGCAAGTTAGCCAGGGACAATGGTTGTAGCCAACCTTTTTCCATCATTAGTTCTTTGCAGTACTACGATGAATATTGCATAGACTGCTGTGGGCTGCCTTTGGTCGATTTAAATCCTCAAATTAGTGATGGCTGGACCATTCCTCAATACGAACAAGTTTATTTTCGAGTTTTGGCTCCAGATGAAACACCAAAAGTGAGGCTAAAAAGTCGGAGTTGTTGTTTCAATTGTGGAAATCCTGGACACTCTCTCCAAGATTGCACTGAGACACATGACATGCAAAGAATCAATGCCAACAGGCGAGAATTTCTCAATAAGTTTGCTTCACCAGTGAACTCTAAAACTAGATACCACTTTGATGATTCAGCAATGAAACGCTTTGGAAGATTCAAACCAGGGGTGATTTCTGACGAACTCAGGGAAGCACTTGGAATTAATGAGCAAGATTTACCACCATACATCTATCGAATGAGACAATTGGGTTATCCACCAGGGTATTTACCCAAGGCCACAAAACCAAGTTTGCTTATTTATGATGGCGATGGCAGTATAAATGATTATATTGAGGAGCAAGATGAACAAAAGAATGAGGAACACTTTAGAAGTTCTTTTATTGAATACCCCGGTTTTAATACACCCCTACCAGAAGGTGAGTTGTTGTACCTGAATAAATTTACGTCATACAGAAAATGTGAAAAAAGTGCTCCTCGGGTTCATCAAAGCCTTGTGGGTAGTGTCAGTTTCATTATTCCTGGCTTTTGTCAGTTGCCTATAAAAGAATTGTGAAGTAAGGCTGTAGCCACAGACACAAATATATAAATTTCCCATGATTACTTGCCAAAAAAAAAAGGAAAAAAAGAAGCAGGACAAAAAAAAAAATAATTGAAAAATTTTGTGGCTTGAGTTCTCCATTCAGGGTTATTCAGGTATCCATGGTTCTGTTCATTGTTAGGCACTATTAATTTCCCAAACAGAAAAACAAAGAGGAATTTTGTAACCATACATTTCTACCAAAATTTTTGCTTGTATTGAATTGTTATAATAAGTTTCAATGCCATGGACATGAATTTTGGTTAACATTTTCCTTGATATTTACCTATAAAGTCAACTTACATTTTAGGGAAATGATACATGTTCAAAAAGCTGTCTGCAATTTTTATGAAAAAATGGTCTTTCCTGCCTAAATGGATATGTGACTTTATTTGGAAAATACAATCGTGTTCCTTTTCCAATTCCATTATTTTCAAGTACTGTATTTCTTGGCAAATGCACAAGGTTACATTACAACAACAACAACAACAACAACAGCATTTATTTAAACACGATAAAAAATTCAGCAAAAGCTGATGTGGTCGTGTTACACCTTGTTCTGCAAATTTTATGAAACCAAAGGTCTTTCCTGCCTAAATGGATATGTGACTTTATTTGGAAAATGCAATCAACAAGTTACTCTTCCAATTCCATTATTTTCAAGTAGTGCATTTCTTAGCAGATACACAATGTTACATTTAATACAATTAGATCTCACCTTTTACAAGCCTAACATCAACCCTGTGTCTACCTGGGAAGGGAAAAAAACCAATCATGAAATGATGGATCATTGATTATTGCTCACATTTGAATTCAAAGCTTTAATCCTTTTATTCCCAAGATCTGATTTATAGGCCCCCCCCTCCCCCTCAGTTGCTACACGTTTCTTTGTAAAATAGTCACAAGAATTGGGTATTAGATCAAGATAAACTTCTGCCAAATAAGTTTCAAATTTCCTCTTTACCTGTTCGCTGGATCATATCTCTCCATTCAATATTATCAGGAGAAATTATAAGTTAATCACTTGTGGGAGTCAAAGGATTGATTGTAATTTTCAGGTGTTAGAGACAAGAGTGCTGAGCTAAGAGCTCCTCCAATGCTCCCTCATCAGCAGATTGATAATTTAGTGGCAAAGTATGTGCACATGAGAGGAATGTCATCAAACTCTGCTGCTTCAGGCAGTGACAGGAAACGAAAGAGAGAGAAACTGGATCAGGAAGAGCAGGACATGGATGTTGATGAAGATGGTTAGATTATACTAAGTGACTTTTAATATGTTCATAGTATAATAATTAGAAGGAAAGAATGTTAGTTTCCTGTACAAGTGTGTTGTGTATGTTATGAAATTCTCCTTTTGAGCATGCCACATAGTCACCTTATGCTACTAAATCAAGATAAGTCTTCCGCAGTGTTTGCCAATTAGCTCATGAGTAGGATTGTTTACAGTTAGTGACAAAAATTCTCAAAATTGTGTAAGGTATTTGGTGAACTTATAAAATAATTTGTATGAATGAGAAGGAACTTCCCTGAGGATAAGCATCACTAAACCAATTTCATGGCTGGAATGTAAGTCTGGTAATTTGAAGGAAAATAGAAGATAAACTCTTGAATAAATTTTAGGTATGTGTTAAACAAAAATTGAAGAATTTTTATCTTCTTTCAGTTTTCTACTGGTGTAATTTTTGACACCATCAAAGAGTTTACAGCAACTTCAATGGTTTTGTTACTATGTTTACAAAGTGATAAGGAAGATCTGATTTTTCAGTCATTCAGTTCTGACATATGAAAACAAAAATTATTGCATGTCTTGGACTGAGTTAATGTAATACTTAATATTTATCAATATTAAATTGACTTCATCAAATTATTTTGTAAATTATTTTTGTAAGGTCATTTAAAAGTTTATTTTGTTCAAAAACTGTTTGCTGTTTGTGTTAGGTGGTGCTAATCCTTCAATAGAGCTGGGCTCAACAGTCCCACCACATAATCCTGCTGCCGCCAAGAGAACAAAGTATGACACGCAAGGAGATGTTGGTGTGGATAACAGTGGTGGCTATTCTCCCTCCCACCCTGGTGTTCAGTATGGATCACAAGAACAAGAACTTCTCCAGCATTACAGGAAATACTCTGAAAGCAAACCCACTCATTTTGCCTCGAAGGAACTACACGGAGAAGCAAGCAGTGATTCTATCAATAGTGAACCTAAGAAGATAAGAAAGAAGGTCAGGAGGAGTGTGGAAGAAGGAGAAGTTGTCTCTGATGAGGAGGGGGAGGAGGAGCTTGTTGATGAGGATGAGGTTGAGGACAAAGGGAATGAGGAGGAAGTTGTTGATGATTATCCTAAGGTGATACCTGGCTGGTGGCTGGGAGAACCTTTAGATTCTGTGTCAGAAACACAGCCTAAGCTGTCTCCTCCCCCTAGACCGTCTGTACTGCTGCCTTTGGATGCTCTTTCAAGATTCTACACCAACAGCACTGTGTTGCAGAAAATGAGTTTTGAGGACAGAGTCATGTGGCTAGATCCAATCTATGGCAATCTTCAACCAGTATCAGGGCGATATGAAAGGCTCAGGAAACTTCTTGGAAAGAAAAACACTGCAAAATAAATCTGTTAATGGACTTCCTGTCAGAGAAGAAAGAGGCATTTTTCCCTCACTAACGTTTTATGGTCAGTTATTGTTACCAGGTGATTAAAAATGGACTTTCCTCTTATTTGAGGAATTTTATTTGAGAAATTTTTAGTTGAAACTAGTTATTTGGGTTTGTTATCTCCAGTGGAGTTGATAGGTCAAAATTAGTAGCATTTTAGTCATTTTTTATCACCACTCAGATCTGAGAGCATGAACTATTTTAGTAGGCAGTTGAAATTTGTTATGTCGCGTATCTCTTTCCCATGTTATGCCAAGCGCCTTGAAACACAAAATCCTACCTTGAAGTTTTCGAATTTTACAAAATGCAAATTGAATCATAGAAACTGAAAGAGGAAGTTGTACCACTTAAGTGTTTGGGCTCTTTAATTAATAGCCAACAGTCTCGTATATTTATCTCCAATTTTAAGGTTGTAAACTAGTAGTTGGCACAAGCCCTTTAAACCAATAAAGACCACTAAGAGATGATTGAGCCCATGTATTCGTTTGGAGCCACATTTCAAATTATATAAATCGCAATTGTAAACAATTCGAACTCCTTTTGATATCAATGGAGGTCAACAAGATTTGAACAAGTTTTAGTTTGTCCTCTATATGTATTTTAGTTTCTTAAAGATGGTGGAAGGACGGCTTAAGATTTATTTTCTTTACATACAGTAGACGTGAGCAATCCTGTAAAAAATCTACAGCGCTCCAATTAAAGAGATTTAAACCTCTCCATTTTCTGTCGTCGTCATATTTTAGGTAGAGTGCCTGAAGACAAAATGCTGTTGACGTTTGCCAAGGCTACGCCAATTTCTGTTCTATTTGTACCGTAACCCTCAAAAAAGCTGACGTAAATCAGTAGACCATCCGAGAGCAGAGATTCGTCTTAAAGTTTCATCGTACTGGAAGTCACCACTATTTTCCGTTGTATTCTGGTGATCTTGAGCAGTATTATCGTTCCTTTGCTGCTGATACTCACCCGGTCGAAGCACGTGTCGCATGAGTATCGCGTAGACTTTTAAAACCAAATCTGCTTTTATTCCGCCCGTCGCTTCCGAATTAGAACGCAAAATTTCCCTTAAATCCTTCACTTTTAACTTCTGGATATATTCTAGCGTTGTAATCTGCATATCCTTATAAACTAGCACCATTTTAGAAGCGATTGAACCACGAAAGACTTCTCCAATCAGCTGTATTAACTGTTTTTGTAATACGCGGGTCACCGGCAGCCTCGCTATCGTGTTTGCGCGGCTACTAATTCAATATGGCCCTGGGAACTGTAAAAAGGGCTATTGAATATTGCTACAATCGGCTTGTCATACTGGAGCAGGTAAACCGTTGAGTAACTATGAAAACCGCTCTGATCTCAAATTCAATCGAAGAAAAACAACAGCCACACATGTAAGATTTACCTAAAGAATACATCTCATTACATATTTGCTGGTTAACTAAACTTATTGAATGACTGCCCGGAGGGGGGTTTGCGTGATTAATTTAGCACAAAAATAGCGATGACTGTCGATGGGGTGCGTCGTGACAAACACAAGCACGAGCCGTAGTTACCACTTAGCGAGGATATAATGGCGAGTAGATATAGAATTTCTCCCCGAGTGTTTAACTCGATAGCTCACGAGTGAGCGCAGCGAACGAGCGAGATGTCGAGTTGAGCACGAGAATAGAAATTCCATATCTGCAAGCAACCATGTATTATTTTTTTAAACAAATAAATACAATAGACATGACAAGAAAAGCCGACTTTATTGTTAAATGAAAATAAAGGAATTGACGATTCCCGAATAAAACGCGCAGTGGGTAATGATGCGTGAATCATGCTTACTCAAGCAATTTTGGGAGTATTTGACAAAATTCTCAATCATCGACTTCGTCCTTACTGACAGAAGAAATCTTTCAGGTAAAAGGCCAAATCGGCCTGTGGCAATTCTTTCGGCCTTGTCGATTTTCGTTCTCAGCCGCGAGAAATGCCATTATTAAAGCTACTGAATACGTAACCTTCGGTTTTCTTCTTTCCCCTCTAGGAGAGTTTGAACGTCACTGTCTGTGATACGAATTTTTCAGTGTTTTAGCCGCCATAATCCAAGAAAATCGTCAGGATGGTGAGCGTATCAGCTATGTTCCTGGTTATTTTTGCGGCTTTCTGTTTCCTTCAAGGAGAGGCAACTAGAGAATGGTACGCGCAGGATTTTCCGGATCCTACGAGAGATGTAAAAGCTTGTGGTCGCAGAGGAAAGGTTTCCTGGATCTGTGATCCAGAGAATATTCTCAGCTACGAGGCTGCCGATATGATTGAAGAGTTGTTGTATTCAATTGTTAAAAATACTGCTTCAGGGTGCAGTAACGATAAGGAACCTGGATTTCAAATTGGCGTTGTAGTTTTAAACCGAATGAGTGCCATTCCTGGTGAACCTGTTGAAGAAACAGCGAAGACGTTTGCCAAACATTTACATTACAGCTGGGGTGTCGGCCACGCGGGATGTGATGACGGAGTAATGTTGCTGATTTCCATTTTAGATCGTCAACTGTATGTCTCCACAGGAAAAAGAGCCATGGAGTTGTTATCCCATGACCAGATTGATATTATCATTGAGGAAATGAAGCCATACATGCAAAAGAAAGATTACGATCAAGGTGTGGAACTCGCCATTGTCCGAATGGGTGAAGTTTTCAGCGGTAAAGTCCTCGAGCGTTCAACAAACTATGGTCATGTCGTCTTCTGTGTGCTGTTGATCATTATTGTTGGTGTTGGGCTGTACATTGGGCCTATGCAAGAACAAGAACGTAAAAGATGTGAAAGAAAACTGAAGAGAATTCAAGACGAAAGAGACAGAGCTAGACAGTCTCAAAAAACTTATGAAAGCAAATCATGTCCCATTTGCTTGGAGAAATTTCAGCCGGAAACGAAAACAAGGCTGTTGGTTTGTGGTCACAAATACTGTGAACCTTGCTTGACCAAGTGGCTAGAAGTCCATGCAACCTGTCCAATCTGCCGCCAATCAGCTGACATACGTGAAGATGAAGGTGGTGCCAGTCATACCGATAACTTCCTCCCTGATCTTCAGTTCCGACTGATGATGTTACAGCAGCAGCACCCATCATTTGTTACACCCACCATGGTGGACAGATGGGGCAGCAGCAGTTACACAGGGAGTTTTACTTCTGATCCCATTTTTGTCAGGTCACCTATGGTTGGGGGAGGTAGCTTTGGCAGTGGTGCAGGGTTTGGTGGGGGTGGAAGTAGTGGAGGTGGTGGTCACGGAGGCAGCTGGTAACATGCACAAAGCTGTATCAGGTCAAACCTAATGGATATTTGATGAAGACTTTCACAAGCAAAGAACATACAGAGGGTACCTCAGTTTTAAATCCTGGAGTTCTAGTAGAGGGTCTCCATGCCTTTTTGTTTTTTTCTCTTTCTATTGACTAAAGGTAAATTTTGTGTACACATTGTCATAAGGCTTACAATGATGATGATGACATTGATATCAGTTTCCAGGCTAGTGCAGCTCAGAATAAGTTGGCATGGACAGTTTTTCATTGCTGTACAATGTATATGTAAAACATGACTCAAATATGAGCTGAAAAAAATGTTATGTCTTCCGTGAGCGTCAGGTTACTGGTTCAAATATGGGTCAGGATTGGTTAAGTAAACTTAATGTGTCATGGCACTTCTAGGCTAAACTGAAAGGGATGTTATGCTTGATTTTATATGATATCTTGCATTCCCACAAGAGCCACAGTTAAAACTTAAGTGTTATTTGTAGTCTGCAGTAGCACTTTTATTTGCCATAAATAGTGGTCCGCAATCATCACATAGTATTCTATTGAGTGAGGAAAATAGAGGCCTAGTGTCATCAGATCAAAAAATCCTCAGTTTTGAATTTGAAGTCTGTTCATTCCATGATGTGCTGAATATTTCAAATTATGAAAATCAAAAGTTGATAACTTCTTATGATTAGAACTATTTGATTTATCCATGGAACAGTTGTTCAGATTTTGAAATGTAAAGATAAACTAGTAGTTGGCACAAGCCCTTTAAACCAATAAAGACCACTAAGAGATGATTGAGCCGATGTATTCGTTTGGAGCCACATTTCAAATTATATAAATCGCAATTGTAAACAATTCGAACTCCTTTTGATATCAATGGAGGTCAACAAGATTGGAACAAGTTTTAGTTTGTCCTAGATATGTATTTTAGTTTCTTAAAGATAGTGGAAGGACGGCTTAAGATTTATTTTCTTTACATGCAGTAGACGTGAGCAATCCTGTAAAAAAACTACAGCGCTCCAATTAAAGAGATTTAAACCTCTCCATTTGCTGTCGTCGTCATATTTTAAGTAGAGTGTCTGAAGACAAAATGCTGTCGATGTTTGCCAAGGCTACGCCAATTTCTGTTCTATTTGTACCGTAACCCTCAAAAATGAAACCCACTTTGTACAAACTCGCCCGGTGAGCTATTCTTGTTATACGCCAAGGGTCGAGATGCTCGCTCCAGACCCCTTTCCTAAGGTGCAATCGTGGGATAGAGTGCTGGTAAACCCTGTAAGACCACGACCCCAGATTGTTCTGGTTCTGGCCGAGATAATAGGATTTTTATTATTGATCAAAGAGTGAACATACAGATATAGAGAAGATACAGAGTACTCACCACGGCGACACCTTGAAAAACTCAATCAAATCTGAACCTGATTTTGTCTCAAAAATTTAGGAGGTTATTCAAAGCGGCTGAACAAGCTAGTAGTACACGGGATGGTTATGACACATATATCTTGTGTATGGCTTGATTTGCCGGCATTTTGTCTGTTCGTAGCAGAGAAGTTAGGGCATCTGAAGGTTTGTGTCTTCTTGGATGATATTGAAAAAGATACTGTGAGCTATTATCTTCTTGGAAGACAATAGCTCACCTGAACCATTTGTGTCGGTGGTACAGTCATAGTCATTTGGATAGGAGACTGAATGAATCAAGGAAAGCTAAGGACAGAACAATTATCTTCATAGAACCAAATCTTTAAACTAACATGAAAGACAATTGGAGGCAACTAGTTAGAAGAATTAGTAATCACATCATGGGAGTTAAAGGTTGGGTTTGGCGTGAAGTGACCCTCAGAGGCAAGAATTCAAGTGTTTCTTCTTGTGCTTGTTTACAAAATACTATCAGTTATAATTAAGTGTTAAGACTCGATTTGAGTAACTTATTTCCGTTTTGTCTTTTTTTAATACTAGAATTGTGGTGAAGCGGTTCTATAAAGGAGCGGCCTCTCTTTCGGAGTCTTTCTCGAAAACCCGACACTGAAGATTAGTTTCCTGTTAATACGCAAACAAATCATTCTAGAAGAAATCATGGGATTTTTTAATTATCATGTTATGAGGGTCACGAAGGAAACAAACGAATTAGCCCGAAAGAAGGTCAAGGATGAAAACACAATATCATATGCTAACATATAGAATTGAGGAAATCAGGGAAACCAGAAGCTGATACGTTTGTTCTAAGGAAAGAACAAACGAGTATTAAAGTTGAGATTATGAATTTGCAAATAATCTCTTCCTTACCGCTGAAAGATATGTTTATCTGATTAATTATCGGATAAAACAGTATTCTTATCGATGAAAGGTCTTTCCTTGTTCAAGAACTTGCAGTTTTAGCTGTACTTATACGGTTTGAATTTTGATATTGGTCAGTAGCACACGTTTGCAGGCCACGAGGAAAAGTGACTGCGAGAACAGTAGTTTTCCCAGCTTATGTGAAACATTACACTCTTATCACTCTTTCTTTCTTTTTCCTTCATTGTATAGAAAATCCTATCAGCTTAATAGCTGTAGACCTGATTGCTATTCAGATGAAGTTTTTTTCTTCGCGTTCGATAAAAGGAATTGAATTTAATGGACGTGTGAGGGAAATGGATCTCATTCAATTTGATCGAAAACTTTAATTTCATTTCCCTTTTTCATTAATTTAGCGGTGGATTTTTCAGAGATCTGCGATCGTTTCTAAAGAGACTAGGCTGCCTTAGGTTATGGAGTTGTTTGTTTTCTTAGAAAGATTCAACACAAATAAATTTTGCATGGGAATATCATTGGCGGAACCTGCTAAAACTCCATTAAGAACGATATCTAAAATTCCCTTTTATTCAAAATTTATCGGGCGTTCATTCTTTTCTTGTTTTGACATTGTAGGAACACAATACTCACATACATGTTTTGGAAACAATTTCGCATCATTTCGCTTTATTAACAATCCATAACCGCCGCAATATCACTTGTTTGAACAATTTGTAAAGATCTCTGAGTTCAACCTGCTGTCACAGATTAATTAGTCTCTTTGACAAAGATTTTAAGTAATTTAAGAATCTTACAACAAATATTAACCTTAAGTTTTACGACAGCACTTCTTTGATCTGGAATATTACATGAAATGCGGCGAACATTTTCAATATCAATGTTTAAGTCATGCTGGAAAAATGCAAATTTATCGCCTGACGTTGAAAACAAAAGCGATCTTTCGCGATCAAGTCATTAGTTTGAAATCAAAAACCGAGCTCGCGCAAGATTTTGCAGCCACGAATCGAAGTTTGATCGTTGGTTCTCCGTGAACCAATTACTTGCATAACTCGCAGCAAGTAACATGTGTACATCTTGTGAATAACCAGCGTACCCGTGGTAGTAATCATAACAGCGTTTGATCGCGTTAAAAATGCGATTCCTGTCAACGTAATACGGTTTGTTCAAAAGATATCGAGACACCAAACTAGCAAGTTGGGCGATGCTTGAGGGAGAATACCCATAGTTATATTCCGGGTCCCAGTCTTGATCAAATTCTTGCTCCTCTGACATTCTCACCTCCAACTGAAATTGTAATTCTCTGAGTTCCCGTTTGACCCGGCGCACATCCCCCTCTGATTCTCTCAAAGCTGTTTTAGTCTTGTTTAAATCCACTTCCAGCAGTGCAATCTGTTTTGTAAGGTTATCGATGGTGAGTTCTTCTTTCTGTGGCTTCTTGTGTTTTGCAACCAAATTTTTTATAATCTCACACTCTTCGTGATGGTCTGGTAACTCGAACCGTTTCACGCTTTTCCCACACGCGCCGCACTCAATCAACGCAAACTCGCACTCTTGTAAATGGGCTGGTAGTTTTTCCAGTTTTAAAACCAATTTACAACCGTGTTCATCATTATCACAGTGTACCGCCAGGCCCTCTACGACTCCTCTCAACGCCAACACGGGAATGACATCGTAAGGTGGAACGTCGGAGCGGCAGGAAGGACAAGTCGTTGTGTTGGGTCTGCTTAGCCATATATGCAAGCATTCATCACAGAACGAGTGTCCACAAGGTGTTATAACCGCTTCCTGTAAAACACCGGCGCAAATACTACAAAGCAGATTTTGATCCACGTGGTTCACAAATTTGTTTAAGCCGTAACCCATGGTCAAGTTACTTAAACTTGTGTTTACCTTAACTGCCGAGGGATTTCAAAATTTCGACGGCTTCAGTTTTCTAGATGTTGACGTCAAGAATAAGCGGCGCTGCCGTTGTGTTATTGCGTGTTCATCAGCTGAGAAAATATTGTTTTGTTAAAGTTGTACACGTCATTTGTCATCAACAACAAAAGATCTTGGATTTGCATAACGAAACACGAGCGCGCGAGTGATTTGATCATATTTCTTTTGCGCGCAAGCAAGCATAAATTTTCAACAATAACAGAAGATTTCAAAGCTTGTCGTTGTTCCATTCAATAGATTTTACGATCCATTTTTTCAATCGAATTTCTCAGTAGTTACGAATTTTAATCCTTCCTTTATGAAATCTGCTATTTTTTTCAGGTGATTAACATCTCGAGTTTTTTGTTTCGAATGTTTCCTTAATAATAGACCTGTTGCTTTTGTTTCGTAAACCCCCTACAGAAAAGTGTTACGATATTGATACCTAATGACAAATATCAAATCAAAGAAGGCAGGATATTTTAAATTAGGATTACTCAGAATATATTGTTGACTGGGTGCTTTATTAGTTAACGTGAACATCGGATCTAAAGATCTGATCATGAGCGAGTCTTTCAATTTCCAATTTGCATCGGTGCCACATTATGCAAATTTTAGAATCAACCTGTTGAATCATTGTTTTCTAAAAAGGCAACCGTATTTTGGTTATATTTCCTCATCAAGGCCTCCCTTATCTCTCGAAAATTTTGCTAGGTTTTAACCAAAAATACGTATGGAAAACGGGATGAAACAGGTAAAATGGGTATTGCAAGCAGTTTTGGAGTACTTACGTCTTTCGGTTATTACTCAAAACTAACTGAACGGCTTTCACTTTACTCCTGAGTGACTTCAAATAATGACACAACCTCGTTCCCACGATCTCTCCTCTTCTCACCCAACATGGTGGAGACGAGCTGCCAGAACATTTTCGTTACACTTGCTATATATATGGTCTTTCCCTTTCTAGAGAGGCACTTCAGTCTTCCTGGCCGCGCGGTATTCATCTCTTTGACTCGTGCACTTTAACACAATCAGTTTCCTACCTAAAGAAATCAATTTTAATGCAACCGAAGGTGGCAGCAGTTATTTCAAACTATTCTGTAAATCGCTGGCAGCAGTTACGGTAAACATTCATATATATGATGTGGAAAATAAATATATTCAAAGTTTAAATGGCTCTCTTTTTTGATATCCCCCGGCCATATGCTATGGCAGGGTTCGATTGAAAATAAGCACTGTTCACGGTATATGTTGGTGCGCTAAAGGATTGTGAGGGATCTGCCTTACCCAGACCCCTTAGAGACCTCTCACGGCTAAGATTTCAGCGCTCGTGTAACAGCAGTCAGGAGGGCCCCCTCCCGGGCTATAGTTGATCGTTCAGTCTGACCTCTGGGTTAGTGTGGTCCTGACGTTTTAACGGCCTGAACATAAGTCATCATCAGGGTCGAGTTACTCTAATGACTTGACTCTAATGATTACTTCTGCTCAGCATACGTAAGTTTGTCTCTGTGCGACCAAAATTAGTCTTTTACAAAACTATTCTCACATGGACGATCACACTACGTGATCAAATGTTTTTTTTTTGAGCCAAAAACTTGCTAAACATGGTGGGATGAATCAGTTCACTTTTAATTAGTAACATCAGAAAACTACGCATTTCTTTAAACTTATCATGTTTTGATATACTCGCCATTGCATCGAGTTTTCTTTTTATCAACTGGGGCAGAGAAAAGCGCGCGAAGATTTCGAGTAGTCGGCGCAAATGTCATTGAATGAATGGCCAAGAGCGTCTTTGAACATACGCCTGTGTCACGTTTAGACAGCAGCCCAGCGAAAACCGGTAAAATCTATGAGAGATGATGTAACACTCTTCTTTATTCAACCAGTGTAACGTTAAGCGTTGTACCAGTTGGAAGGCGCTGGTCAGTGAATTGATCAGTCATTCCGTAGTGAGTGATTAATTAGTCGGTTAGTGAGTGGGTTGATGTATAGTTTAGTGGTTAAGGGAGTGTGCTAAGTTGCTTAATTCATCGATTTCATGATAGTGTCACTGATTCATTGATTCACTGATTCCTCAATCAAAGACTTCATTTCTCGTTTGCTTCATTATCATTTATTGCCTGATGACCTGAATTTTTCAAATCTAAATCATGTTTTATGTCAAAAAAAAAATCATCCCCGCTGGTTGAACGCTCTTTTCCTTCACCACAAGATCTCGGTAAATGATTTTATTAGAATTTTACAATAATACAAGGCGATGCTTCATCTCCAACATTCTCGCGGAGTGGGACAGTACCTGTAACTATTGAGCATTTAAAGAGGATTCCGTGGCCAACTATAATTACATTTGTATTTCAAGAAGACTGAAATTTCAGCTCATGAGGGATATGAGTACAGCAACAAGCAGCACACTGTCGGCCACTCTCTATGGTGTGGCCGTAACAACATTTAAATGACAGCTGTTGTTTCCACAATAACGATAAAAGAAAAAACAATAAGAATGTTTGATTGCGCATGTCAAAGAAGTACAGCATAACTCACTACTACCACGAAAATCACTACAGGAAAATGACTTCGACATTTCTTGCACGCAGCCGTAAGTTGATGTGGTGTTTCTTTGGTTCCGTTGAGTTTTTCTGTAAAAGTAAATAAGATGTATGAATTAAAAAGTTTTGAAGATGTGTGTAAATGTCTGTTATAATGGTTACCATACCAGCCGTCATGGGTGCGGCCCACTTTCACTTCGTGACCAATACTTAACAGCTCATCTAAATTTTGAAATTCTAAGTTTCTTGTTTAGCTTGTTTGAACATCATTTGTGCCGAGGAGAAAAGTGTTACTACTTAAAAAATGGAATAGCGGATCCTGATTTTGTACCAACGTTCTCACTAGAAGGACCATATTTAATGTCAACAACCGAAAAATAATGTGCTGATATACGCGGCAGTCAGTTGACCCAAAAATCTTGGCCCTGACGTTCTTATTTGGTCTCATGCAGGAGAATATAATGGGATCACTTTTTCTCTCTTGTTTTGCATTATTATTATTGATTTGAACTAACCACTTTTATAAAACCTATCCCAAATTTACCTGCATAAGGATTTCTTAGACGGCTAGTGACACCTTGCACGAAGTTTAGTGGTTCTTTTGTAACATTAAGAAATATTCCAAAGTAACTCTGACAGGGTTTACCTCTAACTAGAAGATACCGCGTTCCAAAGGTCTGTTTGAAGTTTTTGTTGGTAATACAGAAATACTTTCCTTCGTCATTGAGCCGAATATCAGTTATGTGGATCGAACCGTTCGCAATAACACGAAACCTTTTCTTGTCGAGCATTTTACTACCCTGTCCACGTTTAAACCACGCGACTTTGAATGGAAATCGAGGGACCCTTCGTGCATCACAGTGAAACCAAACTGAGTCTCCGACGTAAACTGTTATGTTGCTCGGTTTCCACTCCGTAGACTCTGAGGACAGAAATTTATTGATTTTTCAGCTTATTTTTAACTTAATCGACTCATCAATACCTGACGAATTTTCTGACTTGACACCACAGCGAAGCATAATGAATTTTCAAACAAAAGACAAAAACAGGACCTCTCACTGAATATATACACATTTTTTTTATCGTTTTATATATAATAAGTTCGGATATTTTACGAGTTGAGCAGTATTTTTCCGAAGCCCGAAGGGGCGCGGAAAAATACGAGCTATGAACAAAATGTCCGTTCGAATTACATATTAAAACATCGATTAAGGGATTTATACTTCCACCATTGTTTCACTTTTTAGTATTTGATTTTAGTTTGCCAAATACATCTTAAGGCCTTATCTGGGCATCGTATCGATCCCACAAAGAGTACTTAAAAGACGAAAACAAGCTGAAACAACACCAACGTAACCATCTGAGTGTTCTTTGTGACCAACAAAGAATCTGTTACGCTTTAAAGTTGGTTTCTTTAAAAGTTAAGCCTAAAAAAGGGAAAAGAAAATCAAAGTTTGAATCGTTCGGTATAGCCATTTTGTTGTCTCGTATTTTTGCCCTGTTCCCCAGAGTAATACCGTGGCATATTTTGCACATTCTCGTGACCTTATTTGGTAAAATGACAATAGTGAATTGATAAGGCTGAGTAATCATGTCCTCCACTTACTATACACTGACAAATGAGTGTAAGCCGTGACGGTTTTGAAACCATTCGATGCGCGGCAGTAATAAACGTTGTTGTCCGACTCCCCCACGTCATCTATTTCTAACCAGGAGCCATAATCTCTCATTCTATAGTAATCTGGCAACCCTTCCAAACCTTTTATGCCCCACCAGGTGGTAAAAGGTGCTTTACTGTCAAACTCACACCTAAGCGTTACGGTTGTTCCAGTAAACACGTGTGTTATATTCTTGGGAGAAGACTTGATTGTGAGGCTGTCATTTTCTGAATGAAGAAGAAAGAAGTTTAATCAAATATTGGATGGCTATGTATGATTTTTACGTGGTAAAAAAAAAAAAAAAAAAAAAATTAAAAGAAAATTTAGGAAAAGACCAGCCCAGACCTCGAGTTCGCGTTTTGCTTTCAGCCGCTACTGCCGGATGAATTCTTTTTTTTTAAAGAGTTTATTTTCGTAAAGGTCCTTAAAGTAGGGTTTGAATGCGGAGAGTTTTAAAAGAAACTCATTAGGGTACGGGCCCTATCATGGGAGGGGAAAAAAACATTAGAAGTTTAGGCTAAGCTCAATCTTATCATGATGATGATGATGATGATGATGATCATCATCATCATCATCATCATCATTATTATTATTATGATTTATTATCATCTTTATCATAATCTCATTATACGACTTGACTTGACTTGACTTGACGCTGCATAATGTAACGTGGCACTTTTTATTTTTCCCTTGTTTAATGATACAGGTGCTATAGCTGGATATTCTCAACACTACTTACCATAAACGTCCATCCTCAATTCAGTCCATTTGGATTCACGAGTTTCATTACGGTAAGCGACACAATAGTACCGCCCAGAGTCACCCATGCGTACATTTTGTATTCGTAATTCCTCCGCAAACCTTGTTATGAATCGAGTGCCTTCTCTTATTTCATTTCTCTTTGCATCCGCCCAGTAGACGTTTGGTTTTGGAAGACCTTCGACTGTGCAGCGCCAATTGAACGACTTTCCCTCAGCTGCTGATACTTTTCTTTGTACTTCTATTTTTACTGCACACAAAAAACTAAATACATTAGTGCACACATAAAATACTGCTCGGAAATCACATGACTCTGTAAATAGAACACTGTTCTTGGAAGTATTTGAGTAACCTCTCATTCCACCAGGATTAGGTCAGATTAGAGAACTCGCTCCACACTCTCTCTCTCCCTCCCTCTCTCCCTTCCTCTCTCTCTCTCCAATCGCCTTCGCGTCGCTGCCGCCTTCATTGTCAGCGGGTTAAACTTACTTGGGGTTTGAATATGAATTATCCTCTTCGTAGACCCCAGGATATTAATAGCCACGCACTTGTAGACAGCTACATGATATGATCTGAATTCCCTTATTGCCATGGTCCCGTTGTCAAAGACCGTGAAATTAGTTCCGTCGTTTGGCACAGGAATTTGCGACTCATTAGGCCCGCCATTGTAGTACCACTTTACTCGTGGATATGGTACTCCCTCTGCTATGCAAGTCAAAAAAATATACTGTGTCCACAAGTTAAATTGCGTTACTTCCGGTGGATAATCAGTGATTTCTGGTTTGTTTCCCACTGAAAAGGAAAAAAAGACATATTGTGATTTTCACGTCATGTAAGTAAGGTATTCAGTGTTCTCCAAATTCTTATTCTTTGGTATATTTATGAATTAACCCGTCTAAGCCTCATCATCATGCGTTCTAGCAAAGTTTTACTCAAAGGGGAGATTACAAGCGCTCATGAGCACGTGCGTCATAGAACATTAACTAGACACATATCAACAGTGGTATAATGTAGGCACAGTTAGTTAAAACCACTTTAAAATGTCTAGAGCGCAGGCGCGTTAGTCGCGCGTCAAACCAGTTACCGTGAGTTTCTTGAAATCTTTAATTCTACTGTCCCTGTCTACTTAACACCACCCCCTCTCATAAACGGTTAACTGGCAGTCATTTTCTCTAGTTTCCCTTTATATCTGTCGGCGATGACTGATTCCCCCCACTCTGCTTCCCCTGAAAACCATGTGACCCCCAAAGTCGCCCCCCCCTCTCTTTGGTGAATGTAAAATGACTAGTCTTTTGAAAAGATACACTTCCACCTATAAAAGTTGTGGGTCGTACCCCAAAGCTCAAGTTCCTTTGATGTCGCTGTCACCATCCTGTCCACTGTAACATTACAAGCGTATTTACCACTATCAACAAACTTTACATTCTTGAGCATCAATTTTTTGCCGTCCGAAGTTATACTCTGGCGGTTATGTGGTGTAACTTTGGCACCGTTCTTGATCCATGTTATGGTCTTTTCATTAGAATTGCTAGAACACTCACAGTATAATGTGAGGTCTGTTCCTTCGGAATAAATTCTTGCTAGGGTGGGTTGAATCGTAATTGTGGCCTCATGGCACATGTCTAAAATTAAAAAAATGTATATAACAATTAAGGTCAATTGGCCATTCTCCACACAAGGTGCTGCGAAGAAGCCAGTGGTATGAAGAAGTTTGGTTTGGAAAATGTTATGAATATTTGGTTTGTAGTGTTGACATTGCAGTCAGTCAGTGTTCATTGTTACACATTTATAAACGCTAACCCACGCCAGGTGAGCATATCGGAGCTTCCAATATAAATCTCTGGTTACGTTTGGCGCTCGGAGAACCTATACTATTTGTGTCGTGTTGATCTATAGGTCATACGATATCAGGGTTCGGGTTCCATCCAGGACTGGCTGACACTCGTCTCGCTTTCATGCGTGGGCCTCGACCCCAAGGACTATCGTCAATTCAAAGTGTGATTAACTGGATATCTTTGATTTCCATTTTCTTTTCGCTTTCGCTATCAGAACAACTTCGGGGTCTTCGCAAAAAAAGTAAGCGGTTTTGTTCGCTTCAAGAAGTTAAAATGGCCGCAACTGCTCTATTAACAAGGTCTTTGTTAGGTGCAGTTTCTTATTGATTCGATTACCATAGAACAAAGGAAAACTTGTGTAAGTTATGTATCTAATGACATCAAACCTACAAGACAAACAATACCTTTAAATCGTAACAGAATAATAGTCTTACCTACGATGGTTAACAAAACCGAACGGGTTTGTTGTAGAATTTCTTCTCCCTTTCGTGTTTCTGTACAGCTGTAGACTCCAGTGTGATGTAATTTTGTCTTCCATATTTTCAATGTAGCATTTCCTGTTATCATGTTTCCTGTTATACTCGGCTCTTTTCCTGTTCCTATAGTTAAATCATTCTGCCATTTGTATGTTGCTTTAACACTTGGCCCTGTTGTGCATATCAGTGTCACATGTTCACCAACCTTTACTGAGTGTGAAGATCGGCGAGGAGTCAATAGTATTTTTAGTGGCTGTGTCTCTTTGGGGAAGAACACTAGAAAAGAATCGAAAAGTGGAAAAAAAAACTTTTATTAGCGATTGTTTGCATGTGCTTGAGGGAGGAGGGGGTGACAGGAATTTGGAGTGTTTTGTGTCATAAAGTCACAGTAATTCTGGTGTTTCTACTTTTCAGATCTAGCTGGAAATTTAACAATTCCAATGACAGATAAGTGACCTAGACAGAGGGTCTCAATGCGATTAACAGTCAACTGTAAATCGTCAAGAAAGTTAACCGTAAAATATTTTCTTTTAATCGACGCGGAAAGAAATTAACCGTCAACCGTAAAAGCTATCACCCCTGAAGACCCTTCAGATAGCGAGAACATTTAAAGCCGCAATTTCTGCGTCAAAATCTTGCCTTTATTGAAGTCATTAATAGATTACTCAAACTCGTCAATAAAATCTTGAGTATAGAAGCGTCAGAGAATTAATACTTCAGTGAAACGATTCAACAAAACAAATTAATGGTACTAAACAATTTAGCGAAAAAAAAAGAAAAAATGCCATGAAGTTGAGATTTTAACAAGTGAAACCTCAGCCGAAAGATGTTAGACTCAAATAATAATAACGAATGATAATGATGTTGTCCACAATGAACAAAGAAAGAGCACGAATGAAATCGCGCCAGACTGGATTACTGGGATGTTTCGAATGATTTTCCTCTCAAAAGTGATTAAAAAAGGCGTATTCGGGATTATATGGTTTTAAGTCTTCATTCCTTCTTTAGTAGATGCTTAGGCCGCCCAACTGTCATTTTGCGATATTTCAATAGAGGATTTGACTTAATTATAAACTGTTCAACGTATCTAATTGTGTGGCAAGATTTGCGCACAGCTCTATATCTCATTATGCTTATAGTTCTTGGAGAAAGAAAACAATGGCAAAAACAGATTGTCTTTGGAACTACAGCTGTGAATAATCTAGAGTTATACGGAAATCTTTACAATCCTGTTTATTCTCGAGAAAATAAAATAACTGATTTTTTCTTTTCAGGCAAGTTTTTTATGTGTTTACACGAAATAATCCTGAGTCACTTTGTTCACTACATTTTGATGGATCTTCCCGGTGACCGACACAGTGTTCATCGTTTTGTTTTCCGTGGCGGCTAAAATAAATTAAATTGTGATTTTATTGGATTGAAAGTGCTTGAGTTGGAATTCGCATACCATTGTCAAATCTAATTTGCTTATTACTCGTGTAAACGATTCCTTGCTGTATGTGCAGACGCCATGCAGGTGAACTTCACTCCAAAGCGAAATATTTTATTCCAAAAATTTGTCCCGCGAGAGCATATTCAGGTTGGCCTTGGTCATATGCTTCGGTCAACTATATGCTAAGCTCTTTTATTTTAAGATGTCCTACCGACCTTTATGGCCCCTGAAATCAGAGCTATATAATGACGAAATCTAGGAAAGTTTTTAATATTTCACGAACTTTTTGCAAAGGATAATCGTCTAGCTCGTTTCCAACTCGTTTCGCTCGTTTCGTACGCTCAAAGCCTTACAGAACGAAAACTTTTGAAGTTTTCTGGGTAAACCGTGTTGCTACTGAAAAACCTGCTTGCCGAAGCCTAAAAAATGCATCTTTTGTTATAATATTCTGTCCAACAATTCGAGTTCTTGACGCAGATGGGGCGGAGTTAATGTGCACGGGATGATTATTGAGCTATAACCTTGGAAGCAATGTAGCAAACATGTCTTTTTAATATCTCAAAACATTTTGGAAAAATTCTACTCAAAAGATTCTCTCATTTGTGAAAGTATATTTGATTCTTAACTTTATTTTGGTCCATTTCAACAAAGGCTTAATTTCTCTTAGATTTTTTCCTTCATGGAAACATTGTTTTGATAAGGGTGCACTCCTTAGTTGTCATGCCATTACTTCACTTGCCTACTTCTCGAAGAAAATCACTGTTACCATGTGGGTATAGAATTTCCTTTAACAATTTTGTGCACATTTTACCTGGCCCATGACCACGTGAAGATGGATTGGTCAGAAAGTTTTATTGAGTTCTATTCTCGGAGCGCAGTTATTGTGACATTTTTCTTTCTCTGTTTCTTACAACAAATTGGTACTTACCCAACAGAATGAGCCAAAGGTACAGAGAACTGTCTGAACTTTTCATCTGACTCCAAAACGGACCCATGAAAGTTCCAAACGGCCTTATGCTTTAAAATGTTCAGGAAACTCAATAAATGTAAACCCGCTAAATGTTTTTGATCTAAAGCTTCTGTGGTTTACCTCACCGCTTTAAATGCCTTACATTTGTTACGTGCTGCTAAATTAAAATTAGATAATAATGACTTTTTGGATATCTATTGAAATGAAAGCGAATTACTAAGGAGCTTACTTCAGTAAGAAGGAACTCAACTGAGGATTTTGAGCGATGAAACTGGAGGAAGCACAGAGAGGCAGCCAATACAAACACTAAAGATTTAAGAGTTTATAATGCATGAAGTAATCTCGTTTGTTTTAATTTCCTTTCCACCAAATTTCAATAATAGTACAGCATATTTGAACAACAATTTTTCAAGAGTATATGAGACAGAGTCAAGCCTGAGCTTTTTCGTGAGAACAAACCAAACATCTCATTAGTAATTCTCCTTACTGTCTGCCTTACAATTTTTATCACGTTAGTTCTAAGAATTTGGTATTAAATCAACTAATAACCCCCTGATCGATATTTCCCTTTATTTTCATCACTTTTCTGCTTGTTTTTGTATTGATATTGTAAGGAGGACTTCGGTCTTGGTCCGCCTCTCACAGGAGTTAAAAGGTCTACTGTCCTGTCTTCCACTAGAATCAGAAATGTTTAAAGTGTGGGTGACTGGTGTATCGCATTTGGAGAAATACAACTGGAAAGATGGTTGTTTCTTAGCTCGGTCGTCAAATAACGAAATGCGTCAAACTTTTGGCAAAAGACAACGACTAGAGGTGCCTTTAACACATAAGCAATGGTTTCGCCTTAATGTGCTCGAGCCGCGACAAAAGCACGGCAAGGTTGATTTATTTCAGGCAAGAGAATATCAAGTTGATTTTGATACAACTCTGCAAAAAGTAATCATAAGAATAATTTTGATTCCCGCTTTCCTACCGGCTTGTTGGCATTAAAACGAGTTGTCATGGTTGCAAGAAGACTCAAACTATCCAAAACCCTTGCCTTGTGTGACCGGTAATGGGATCCGATGCAAGCAGGCAAAGTGATATTTTAGGGTTAAGGAATTTGACTCAACGTTTTTCATTACGACGGTTCTTTCGAAAAGATTCGATCAGCTCATTTCATTGCCGAAAATGAGCAAATAAGGAGTTTGATCCACTTCTTAAAGCAGCCAAATAACGTTTCGTGAATGTCGCAGTTTGTCAGTATGATTTAAAATCCTCGTTTGTCTTTGATGTATCTAACCATTTTCTATTGAGCCATTTCGCTTTATCTTTTGTATTGTGTGGGTGTGTCTCTCTGTGTGTCTGCCCTCACGTTCGTTTCCTTTCGATTTACAACAATATTCAAAGAACCGAAACATCTTGAAATATTGTGATGTAAACCAATCGAGCTTGATGACCTTTATGTGTTACATTCCTCCAAACGTACGCCACAAACAGCATTAAGCCACGGGAAATGTTAGGCAATTGAATTTTAACTCTTTTAAGAGATGGCGCGCTCAGCAAAAGCCGCGAATAAAGAGTACGTTGATGTAAACGTCGATCTAATCATAGTTATGGTATTGCCTGATCTCTGATCATTTAACATACAAATCAACTTTTTGCCATGTTTCCTTTTAATTCTCATCAATTTTAATCAGAATTGCTGATGTTAACAATATTAACTTCAGATTTTGATTGACCGTCAGGTTTTCTTTCCATTCATATCATGAGAGCAAAGATGGAAATTGCGTTGATGACAAACAAGTCACTCATTCTTATGAGATCCTGCTGTCCTTTGAATTAAAAATCGTGAACTCAATTAACTTTAATATAAAAATTGCATCCAGCAAAATCCAAGACTTTAGAAGTCTCACACGAGTAATCTCATTTAATAGTCTTCTCCGCCGCAACATGTGGGCTTTGTTTTATTTGTTCGCAAAAAATGATGATAATAACATCGATGATGGTCGTGTTAATAGTGTAAATGATGATAATAATGATGTTAATAATAATAATAATAATAATAATAATAACCATAGTGGTAAGAAAGATCAGTCGCGGTAGATTCTAAAGAGTGATTTTGGGAAAACGCAATCCTTCCTTCGCCCTTATTACCTATTGCGTTGAAAACTTCTTGGCGGCTTTATTTTAGTGTAATTCCAGTACTGTTCTAAACTTCAGCATAAAGCTAATCCATATTGACAGTTTGTACAACATTTTTCGAGGTTTTCAGAAAATGCTTTTCGGGTGCCTTTCATATATGATATTTACCAGTGAATTAAATGTGAAAATCGTGACTTCTTGTGCCTATATTTTTCCAAATTTAGGAGCTCCTGAGAACCGGCAGATAGGCGTCGTCTATTTGATACATTCGCCCGAGATATCAGTGGTGAGTCATCCGTCACTCTCACATACGGTTTATGGACGTTTCGCCCCCCTAAAATAAAACAGTTTACATCAGGGGGCGAAATCGCAAAGATGGTAAGGGGTGAAACTTTCAACATCTAACATACCGTTTGAGATCATGCGCGAGTTGCGCGCTTTATATTCAATTACCTGATTAGTGAAATCATAAATTGTTAATTAGATATTAAGCGACCAAATTTAAGTGGCGTCTCTCGCTTATTCGAGGTTCAAGATCATCCTCATGGAGTATGGAAAGGACTAAATTTCACATCTGCCAAAGGCTAGTAGCAACTGTTCGACGTAGTGTGTCAATTCAAGTAATTAACGACCTTCTTGAACAGCGCAACATATTCACTGATTTTTTAAACAAGCTAGAGGCCGCTACCAATGTCAGGAGACAAACCCTATTTCTTGGCGGCCTCTGTTTCATCTTATTATACCTGTCAGTTGGTTACGCTGCGAACCTTCTTTGCTATTTCCTCGGCTTCGTTTTCCCGACCTATGCATCAGTGAAGGCGATCGAAAGCAGCGATCTGATGGAAGATACCAAATGGTTAACATACTGGGTAGTTTTCAGCATGGTGAATTTTTTGGAAATTTTTCTTGAGTGGATTCCGTTGTATTTTTTGTTGAAGTTCTTCCTCCTCGTTTGGTGCATGTTTCCAGGCCCGTGGAGTGGTACGGCGGTCATTTACAACCTCATCATCTGTCCTTTTGTAATGAGACACAGAAACAAGCTCGACACTGCTATTTGCCAAGTTGCTAAGCATGTCCGAAAGGCTGCCGAAAAGGCGGCGGAAGATTACGAACCTATAGAAAGTGTGGATCTGTTCTCAGAAGTTAAAAAGATCGGGGGCATTGTGGGCTTTAAAGAGCTGGAAGACGCGGGCAACGAAGGCGTTAATGTAAACAAGACAAAAGAAAATTAAAAGGCTACTTACTCTGGCTTAAGCTGCTGAACCGTTTCAGCTTGGCTCCTGCTTTGAGCAATAAACAAGTTTCTTTTCAAAAAACGTTACACTGGTATATCCTTACCCCTGTGAGAATTTTGTAAGAAATCAGTACCTCTGATGTTAATTCAAATAAACTTACCCTAAACCTTCTCCTGCATAATTTTTTTGCTTCAAGAATATTTTGCCGATATATTTTTTTTGTGACATTTTATTCATTTCCAAGAGAGTAGTCGGACGAGTCTTTTTTTTGCCTCACGAGGTGAGGCAAGTTTCTGTTTGCTCAAAGTGTACTATGTGATGGTGTGAGAAATTTCAAAGCCTGGAGAGAAAATTAATCGCTGAATATTCGGCTTATGGGTTGTGATATATCTCAGCAAGATAGTGGTCGATTTTTAGCCATCTCAAACTTGTTGTCAGTTTGTAACTGCCACCATGCGGATCCACCCTAAAGAATATCAAGGAGCGCATAAAAATTTCATTAGTGTTTCGTGTGAGAACTGTACTTTGAAAATGTCTTCCTGAACCATTTGCATTTGTTGTTGAAATATTCAGATATGAAGGCTTTCACGATGCCTGTAAGCTGGTGTTTTTGAGTATCATATCATATACTAAGGACCGAATGGACTTTTAAAATTGAGAAGGTAGTTGATATTATAAAACTGAGTTGATAACGTAAATTGGCCACCTAAAAGAATTTCAAAGCTGACGTTTCGAGCGTTAGCCCTTCATTAGAGCGAATAGAGGAATTGTGGGTTATGTGTGTGTGTTTGTATGTTTTAAAACTCTTTACGGTGGCCAATTTACGTTGCCAACTCAGTTAAAAATACCAAGTTACAGGGACCGCGCAGAGGGAGGGGCTTTAACCCCCCCCACTTTTTTGCAAGAATAAAAATAAATTCAGCAAAAAATAATTTAACAAAAAAATTTTCCTTCACGCTTTCTTCTTTAGCCCCCCCCCCCCCCCCACTCGAAAACTTGCTGCGCGGTCCCTGAGTTACTTTGTTATACTCTCCCACCGACGCCACACCACAGTTTCTTTAGAAACTTACCCCCTTTATTTAAAATTGATGTCGCCAACATTTTATGCGACATTTGTTGAATCAGGTTATCGAACCCTCTAAACTGAACAGTGTCATACTATTTATGAGGAAATATTTTGCAGTATTCACTAATGAAGGTCAACAGGAAATAGAAAAGAGCCTCTCTCATACACACGCCTTAAAAGTCACCGGGGAGAAGCCACGAATTGTGTCAGGAAAACTGAGAAAAAAAAAGGTGCAACCTGCTCAAAATTTATTTATGAATGTGACAGCAAAATTGGTATGGCAGGAGTAGATCGTTATGTCTAAATGTACCAAAGACAGTATGAAAGTGAATATAGTATATAAATAGCTCAAAGTGACTCTATGTTTCGCACAACCCCTATGATCAATTTGGGATATTTGAAACGTCTTGCGTGCCTACATTCTCCAATGACATGATGTACAGCGGCCATTGCGCGAAAACATGCGCCATATCCTACCCAGGTGAGAACGCCTGGAAGATTTCGTACATTTGCTGTGAAGTGGTTCGTGTTTGCCTTGGTTCGCAACCATGGTGGATAAACCTAAGATTATAGAGCACGTTACTAAATCTTTAGATTACACATTATTCGATGCACGATGGATCCCTTGCAGTGCACGATTTGTAGTTCTTGGAAACTTTGCGCGTGGAACAGGAGCTTTGCAAATATACGAAGTTTCGAAGGGGGAACTGAAACTTTTGAAAAATGTTAGTGTTGAGATTTGTATTTTGTAGACGGCAGCTGTCTTCCGATAAAATGATGTTATCAACACGTATGAAGAATACAGGGACTCTTCACTCGTTGCTTGTTATAATCTCCCGGTCAAACAGATATACAGTGTATCCAGATCACTCAAAAGTTTTAACATAAACTATAATGCTAAGCTGTCAAACTCACTTTGAAGAAGTAATTCGTTTTCTTTCATAAATTTCTGATACAGAAGTATTTTGTTAAGAGCTGCAATTAAATTTTTTTTCCAAGATGTTCTCACTACAAAAATGTTAGATAGTTTATACACAATGTAAGAGATTGTGTGATGTAAATTGTGAGTTTATGCCTCACTGAGCCTCTTCTAGAATAGTTTTGAGGATCATACATTATGTTTTTTGTAACAGGATGAGAAGAGGACAGCACTAAAATGTGGAACATTTGGAGCCTCAAGTTTACAACAGAGATATCTTGCAATAGGAGACTTTGATGGGAAAATGATGATTTGGTATGTAGCAGACAATTATGTTATAACAGAGTTACAAACACATAAATCTTGGAATCATCATCCTTTCTGTATGTTTTTGTCCATAAAACCAGTATACCTTGATTTTCTTGATCAATTATATTGTGTTACTTTTTTCTTCAGGAATCTTGAAAACACAGAGAGGCCAGTTTATTCTGTGAAAGCTCATTCACAAATTGTGAATGCTATTGATGGTGTGGGGGGTCTGGGAATTGGTGAGGGAGCACCAGAGATTGTCACTGGGAGTAGGGATGGTGAGTCATTAATAACTATCAACATAATTAAGTTATTGTAGACACCTGCAGTGTTTAAGTGACACCTTTTTCCCCATAACTAATTTGTAACAAATCAAAGTTAAGGCCTATCTGCAAAAACAGTTGGAAAATGTGCTACAAATTTCCATAAATTGATATATCATCACAAATTAATTAGTCTGTTAGCAAACTAGTGAGAACTTCATAAAAATACACAGAGATAGAAATTAATCAAATTTATTGGCTCCTAAAGGTGTTATGTTGTTTTTCACAAGAATAGGTTTATATTTCTTGCTGTTGAGTGGCATTAAACCTTCCTTGTTAAGAGACCTTTTAACCAATTTAAGGTTGCCTTGGCTTCCTTGAGTAGCTAAACATTACTTGATCAGGAACCTTGCCATGTACTGCGATGAAAATTACTTGTAATGCTTTGAAAGCTACTTGTGTCCAGTACCCCTTCCCCTGGGGGACTTAAGACTTTCTTTCAACATACAGTTGTAGTAACAAAGTGGTGAGATTAATCAGGAAGCTAAAGGAGTAAATGACCGGCTGTTTCAATTTCCTCTTTTTACAAATATAGCCCATTTTCTCTTTTGAAGAGACCTTTGAAGGCATGACAGACAATGTACATGTACGTTGTATAGTTTGAAGGATTTGAAGTTATAAATTATGTTTCAAATTAGTTTGATTTGTATTTTCAATTTGTAAGTGCTATTAATGGTAATGTGCCTAGAACAAAGGAAAAGACAAATTTTTGGGTTGAAAACTTTAGGTCTGACTTTGTGGCTTTGGTGCTGTTCATTTGTGTTTTGGCAGGATCTGTAAAAGTTTGGGATCCTCGTCAGAAGGACAAACCTGTGGCCAATATGGCACCAGCTGAAGGTGAAGAGGGACGTGACTGTTGGTGTGTGGCATTTGGTAAGACTTTTATAAAGCCTGTGAACTCTTATGATCTGGTCTTGTAATACTCCCCTTTAACTGCCTGTAAATTTAAGTAAAAATAATTTCCTCGATAAGTCTTATTAACTCATCATCTCTTTAGTGTCTTGAGCATTGCTGCAGTTTGTAGAATTCACATAATTTATCAATCTACTTTTCTTTCAAAAATAAATAAAGGAGGTAAGTTTCTAACTAAGGAAAGTGTGGTATTGTATTTGTATAGATTGTTTATATCAGCTATGTATGTAAACAAATTGCTAAATCAATAGGTATTATATTCAGGTCTTGCTTTTTCCTATCCTCTACAACCAAACTCACTTTGTACTACACCTTAATTTATCCTTATATCATCCATTGTAACTGCACCTGGTCATCCACATACGTATCTAACTTAAATAGAATTTATTACTTGCAAAAGCAAGCTCTGCGGGCTATCACCAACTCAGACTATCAAGCCCATTCTGGTCCTTTATTCTCCAAACTAGGAATTTAAGATATTTTCCAAGTAAATGTATTCGAAATTGCCAAATTCATGTCTTATTATAGAAATAACCTATTGCCTTCATTGCTTCTCAATCTTTTTGTTACAAATAGCCAAATTCACAACTATGGTACCAGAAAAGCCAATAATTATCAAACGCATTTGTGCTGTACAAATCTCAAGCAATTTACAATTCTCTAGCAAGGTCCTAAAATTTGAAACTCTCTTCCAGTTTCAGTCACTTGTACATCAAACCTTCTTAGTCTTAAGACAAAAATGCAAGAGTTTTTACTTAAATAATCACTGAATTGGCCTAGCCGCACTTTCGCAGCACTTTTCCTTTACTTTATTTATTAATGTAAGTGAGGTGGCTCTTCCATAAGCCCAGTGGCTTCCTGGGTCTCCTCGCCTTCCAGCTATAACTGCTGTAAATAAATTTTTTGTATTGTGTAAATAAGGCAAGTAAAAGATGATGATGATGAATATCAACCAGATAAGTGATGAGAATGGAGAAAAATATCAATTAGGGGATAATTAGTTGATCCAATACTAAATTCTCAGGACTAATATTAAAAGAATTGTATGGTTGACAGTAAGGAGAATCACAAACTTGGTCTGGGAGTTAAAGGGTTAATAGAAACTGTGGTGCTGCATTGGTGCAGTGTATTACAAGATAATTTGGTTTAATCCTCCGAGTTGATAATGTAAAGTAACCACCACTGGTGTTTTGAGCCGGAAAGGCTAACACTTGAAACATTTGCTTTTAATAACTTTTAACAGTGGCTAAAATCATGTTATTTTACTTTTCTTTCATTTTTGTTTTAGATTGGTATTCAAGCTTTAAGTTTAGTTGCTATACAGTCATATCCATTGGATATCTAGTGTTTCCTTTGGTTCCAGTTCATTTATTGACTAAAGATGTATTTAATTTTTACCTATTACAGGAGATGCTTACAATACAGAAGAACGTTCAGTTGTAGCAGGCTACGACAATGGTGATATAAAGATGTTTGACCTTAAAAAGATGACTGTCCGATGGGAGACAAATGTTAAAAATGGGGTGAATAACATATGTCAATCACTTTATTTTTCGGATTTTCACCATGGTTAAGTAAGGTCACTTGGAATAGATAAAAGTGATCCTTTTTAAAAATTATAAACTGATAGTATTATTTATTTATTAATGGTTTTAAAATATGATTATAAAAATATGATCTTAATTTAAAGTATTATTCCAAATTAAAAAGTATGTATAAAGAGTTACAACTTACCGTTATTTAAGATTCTAAAAGAAACCTAAAAAAACCTGTTTGATAGTTGTCTTCAAATGTGCTCTTACATTACCTGAGGATGTTGTCTTGTTTGATTTACTCCCTTCCAAATGGTGAGAATCACATGAACTGCTGCTGCTTGGGATATCACAATGAACTATCATGATTTGAGTCTTAAATGGCTTCATGTAGAGCTCCTACATTGAAAAGTTTCAAAAAGCTTACCAAGAGATAGAAAAAAGAGGAGAGGCCAGGTTGCTAAGCAAGATTTAGAACATTGGTGGTTGTTGTTGGATTTTAGCCTTGAGAAAAACTGTGAACAACATTGAAATTCAATTTTGAAGCAATGTTTTACTTGTATCTAAGTTTTGTAGTCAAATTGCTATTTATTTTAACCTCACAATTTTCTTGTGTGGCAGGTTTGTGGAATTGAATTTGATAGAAAAGATATCATGATGAACAAGCTAGTGGCTACCACATTAGAATCAAAATTTCACGTGTTTGATGTAAGAACACAACATCCTGAGAAAGGATTTGCTTCTCTCTCTGAGAAGGTATTTTGCTTTGATGCAAATATTTATTCTGTGATATTTGATTGAAACTTAAATATGCATTTATATCTGTTAAACCTTTGACTCCAAACAGTGACCAGCATCTAATTTCTCCTTACAATATCACCCCTGAATCATACGTTAAGGTCACAAGAAGAAAGGGGATGATCACCAACTATAGAAGCTCTTTTTTGTATAACAAATTCTCCCTGCCAGCTCCTTGGGAAATCTATAGAGAAGGGTATGCATACTGATATTTGAGTGTAAAGGGTTAATTTATAACACCCAGGATTTGCAGTTAACATGTAATACTACTTGTGTAGTTTATGGTCACACTGACAACTTTAAATGTGCAGTTACACTCTTATTTTCAATGAAATTTATGACTAACCACAACTATAATTGCTTTTCACCAAAATTATTGTATATTAACCTTTTTACTTTAACAATTATTTCTGATTCTCTTCTTGGGCCTTTGTGTGATTAGAGATGGTTACCTTTGATCTCTTTAAATTTCTTCCTCTTCTTGGTTGTTAATATAACACTTATCTCATACAGGCTCACAAGTCTACAGTTTGGTGTGTCAGACATCTGCCACAAAACCGTGAAATTTTCATGACCTGTGGTGGGTCTGGGTCCCTTAATCTCTGGAAATAGTAAGTGGTATAATTTGTAACACTTTTTTTTCCACCAGGAGCCACTTCTATCTCCCATTAGTTTAGTGAGCAACCATTCTTTGGATTCCAATATATTAGGAAAACAATGTCTTACAAAGTACATGTCAAATAAATTACTCTCCTTATATTGAGCTTATTCCTCCAAAAATGAAAATTTCCTTCCAAAAATAATGCACACCATCGGTAAGCACAGAAGTGTTCTCTTGTTTTCTTGATATATTTACTTACAAATCTACTTGATATTCCTAGCTCATATCCAGACCAGCGAGTGACAAAAGATGCAAAAGACTTGGATATGGGTGTTATGGGTTCTGTATCAATGTTGCAAAATGCCAGTCTGTCAACTCAACCAATCACTTCCTTTGACTGGAGTCCAGATAAGGTCAGTTGGCATACATGTAATGGTAAGGTCAATATTTAAAATTAAATGATATTTTTCATTTAATCAGATCTACTGTAAGAGTTTCCTCACAAATCGCATGCTGTTGAAGCCCCCATAAAGTGGAACTAATTGGAATTTCACAAATCACTTGCTGTTGAAGCCCCATAAAGTGGAACTAATTGGAATTTCCAAAGAGGATGGGTCTGAAAGTCAGCAATTTTCTTGAGGAGGAAGAGGGACACAAACTGAAAAATTTTTACACTTGTAGAATGGACAATGGATGAGGAAGGGGATGGCAATGAGGTTGTTTTCTGGGACAAAAAATTGTTTTCTTAAACAAAACAATTCAAACTTAAATTATCTAAAATCTTTATTTGTATCATTGTTATTCCTTCTGATAATCTTTTGACACCAGTTTTACTGTTTTTTTCTTTATAGGAAGGGCTTTGTGTGTGTACAGCACTTGACCAGAGTTTAAGAGTCATTATTGTAACAAAACTCAAGACTGTGTGACATCACTACTAGCACCTACCCTCCTCATGATCACCCATCACATATTTTTATTTATAAGAAGTTCAAACTGTATCACAATATTCCATGTAAATATATTTTGTAGAGGTTCTTGGCTGTGGACTGATACATGTAATAAAATTATTTGCAGCTTTTTGAAAGTAGTTCCATTTGATTTATCTGATCACACAAAGTTGTTTTAAATGTACTAGAAATAGAGGTTCAGACATTCTAATCTGCTTCACATTTTGAAAAAGATGTACAAATTATTTACTTTTAAAAGTGTTTACAGTGTAAAGGAAGAGTTAAAACATCTTTCATGAACATAAAGTGAAGACAATCTCAGTTTAACCTTGGACAGTTATTGGACAGTCCTGATAAGCTATTGGTGATTGGGCTATTTGTGGGCCATTAAATACAAATAACAGTGAACTTGATTGTTTTTCGAGGAAAAATTTGTCAAATTTATGCAGGAGAATTGAGTTTTTGAATGACAACATGAACTGACCAAGCTTTACCAAGTGAATGTTTAATAGCTTCTTTAAAATGGACTCAGTTCAAGTATCTGAACCCTTGACTCCCAAGATCTGATTGTTAATTCTCCCTATTTAGCTGCCACATATTTCCTTTTAAATTAGTCACAAGAATTTGTTGTGAAGTCAAGATAACAACTTCTACCTGATAAGTTTGAGTATTCTCATTACTTATTTGTTGAATTATGTATAGATATTTTTAGGGAGAAGTAACATGTTAATCACCTCTGGTAGTTGAGACTTGCTTATAGTTAAGTCTAAACACATATTTTTGCAAACTTACAATTTTTCAAAGATTTTAACTATGGTTTGATTCTAATATTTAATTAATATATTTAAGGTGGAAGAACTACATTTTACCGTTCAAACTTAAACCTTTTTTGCGAAAGCAACAGAATGCAGTTTACACAAGAACCCTTTTTGGATATCGAGAGAACAAGGAAATTTACATGTAGGTAAAGTGGAAGAGTGTGGTCCTTTCCCTAGGTTAAAGATAGAATTGCAGCCCTGAAACACTACAGATTTTTCTGGAGGGTTTTAGTCACGAACCTTTTTGTAAACAGCCCCTGACGCAACATTTTCAGGTACTTGCGAGGAAGTCGAGCGGCCAATGCGCGTAGTCCACGTAAAGGATGCGCGCCTACTTTAAATAAGTCAGCGGCCATCCTTGTGATAAAACAAAACTGAAAGTCGTTTAGATGGCGTTCGCGTCTGTTATTTTCTTGGTTATTTTTGCGGCTTTTTGTTTCCTGCAAGAAGGAAGGGCAACTAGAGAATGGTACAAGGAGGATTTTCCGAATCCTACGAGAGATGTTAAAGGTTGTGGTCGTAGAGGAGAGGTTTCCTGGATCTGTGATCCGGAGAATATTCTCAGCTACAATGCTGCCAACAAGATTGAAGAGTTGATATATTCAGTTGTTAAAAATACTGATTCAGGGTGCAGCAACGACGAGAAACCTGGATTTCAAATTGGCGTTGCAGTTTTAAACCGAATGAGAGGCATTCCTGGTGAACCTGTTGAAGAAACAGCGAAGACGTTTGCCAAACATTTACATGACAGCTGGGGTGTCGGCCACGCGGGATGTGATGACGGAGCAATGTTGCTGATTTCCATTTTAGATCGTCAACTGTATGTCTCCACAGGAAAAAGAGCCATGGAATTGTTATCCCATGACCAGATTGATATTATCATTGAGGAAATGAAGCCATACATGCAAAAGAGAGATTACGATCAAGGTGTGGAACTCGCCATTGTCCGAATGGGTGAAGTTTTCAGCGGTAAAGTCCTCGAGCGTTCAACAAACTATGGTCTTATCGTCTTCTGTGTGCTGTTGATCATTATTGTTGGTGTTGGGCTGTACATTGGGCATAAGCAAGAACAAGAACGTAAAAGATGTGAAAGAAAACTGAAGAGAATTCAAGACGAAAGAGACAGAGCTAGACAGTCTCAAAAAACTTATGAAAGCAAATCATGTCCCATTTGCTTGGAGGAATTTCAGCCGGAAACGAAAACAAGGCTGTTGGCTTGTGGTCACAAATACTGTGAACCTTGCTTGACCAAGTGGCTGGAAGACCATGCAACTTGTCCAATCTGCCGCCAATCAGCTGACAGACGTGAAGATGAAGGTGGTGCCTGCCATACCTATGACTTCCTCCCTGATCTTCAGTTCCGACTGATGATGTTACAGCTGCAGCACCCATCATTTGTTACACCCACCATGGTGGACAGATGGGGCAGCAGCAGTTACACAGGGAGTTTTACTTCTGATCCCATTTTTGTCAGGTCACCTATGGTTGGGGGAGGTAGCTTTGGCAGTGGTGCAGGGTTTGGTGGAGGTGGAAGTAGTGGAGGTGGTGGTCACGGAGGCAGCTGGTAACATGCACAAAGCTGTATCAGGTCAAACCTAATGGATATTTGATGAAGACTTTCACAAGCAAAGAACTTACGGAGGGTACCTCAGTTTTAAATTCTGGAGTTCTTGTAGAGGGTCTCCATGCCTTTTTGTTTGTCCTCTTTCTACTAACTAAAGGTAAATTTTGTGTACACATTGTCATAAGGCTCACAATGATGATGATGACATTGATATCAGTTTCCAGGCTAGTGCAGCTCAGAATAAGTTGGCATGGACAGTTTTTCATTGCTGTACAATGTATATGTAAAACATGACTCAAATATGAGCTGAAAAAAAGTTGTCTTCCGTGAACATCAGGTTACTGGTTCAAAAATGGGTCAGGATTGGTTAAGTAAACTTAATGTGTCATGGCACTACTAGGCTAAACTAAAAGGGATGTTTTGCTTGATATTATGTGATATCTTTAATTCCCAAAAGAGCCACAGTGAAGACTGTAGTGTTATTTGTAGTCTGCAGTAGCACTTTTATTTGCCATAAATAGTGGTCCGCAATCATCACATAGTATTCTACCGAGTGAGGAAAATAGAGTCTTAGTGTCATCAGATAAAAAAATCCTCAGTTTTGAATTTGAAGTTTGTTCATTCCATGATGTGCTGAATATTTCAAATTATGAAAATCGAAAGTTGATAACTTCTTATGATTACAACTATTTGGTTTATCCATGGATCAATTGTTCAGATTTTGAAATGTAGAGGTAACATCTTTATTAAATGAAAATACTGTGCTATGGTTGTTGTGGCTTTTGTTTGGATGTTGAATGTTATTTTTGAAGTTGGCAAGAAGGATGCAATTAGCATATTCAAGGCTCAAGAAAATTAATTGCTATTTGGAGATATTCGACTCAAACTGTGTCTTATACGTGTTAAACCGTTTGGTTTCCCATGACTACGCATTTTATACTGGTCCTAATGTTTTCAATGGCCTTCTGCAATGCACAAAGGAAATTAGTCACGTAATCAAGAGATATTTGTGTAACAAGCGACAAAATGCAGTACTTCCGCTTTCTGATTTCCCGTATCGTTCCAATTGCCATCAACTTTGAGACGATTTTGCGATCCTAGCGATCTTTTAAAACACAAAATTAAGAAGTAAGTCAGTTTTTGCTGACATGGTTCGTCAAGCGGTCACTTGGCCTTCTTTTCATGTAATCTTCCCGATCTCTCGAGCATTGTTTTGGACGATCTGAGCTGATTCGGATAATCATACGGAAGGCGTGTTTGGTTAATAAATGAAACCTTTGGACTAGAATGGGTTTTTTTTATTTTAGAGCTGTAGACTGACACGTGCTCTAAGATGGGGACTTAAATTATGGGTACAGAACTAATTCCAAAAATAGGCAGAATCTTATGCTGTTTTGGGTTTCTCGTGGAAAAAATATTTTCTCTAACAGTCACATAGGGCTCAGAACAAATTATTACAAAGTTGTCTCGTATGATTTTTCATAACTAAGCAGACCAGGCCTTATTCAAAATGTACAACCCTAGACGTGCTCTTTCTTTCAGAAACCTATTTTTTTTAATTACAACCTGTTATTGATGGTGTAAGTTTCAAAGTCACGCTCTTGAATAACAATTAAGGAGTGAAGAGCGGTTCTCTCGTGGATCCGAGTCACTGATTTTCAACTATTCTTCAACAAACGAAGATCTTCAAGTAGTAAAACCTTTTGAGCTTTAGCGCTGAGTCAAATAGGGATAACATTTATTCTAGTTTAAACTAATAAATAAAGCTGATTTCAATTTTTTTTAACCGGAATAGAAAGACATTCGCTCGAAGACCATTTCGAAAAATTTCGATCAAATTGCTGTTCCGATATAGAGTTTGTATTTTTAGTTTGAATTTTTTTGTTTGCAACCGGCCAAATAATTTCCCGATTACGGTGTTGATGTTGTTCCCAAAACAAATTTAAGATGCATCAGCGAGGAATTGTCATTCGGCATTATCTGCTCCTGATGTGAGTCAAATTAAATGAAAACAAGCGTTTTGTTGACTGAAACTTGAACGTCGATGACGCCACAAAATAAATGTAGATTCCCCCGTTTATTTGTTTCGCTGACTTCACCAGAACAGTTGTTTTAGCGAAGCGAGGTTTATTGATTTACAAAGTATCACTAAATAACTCGAAGGATTTCAAATGGATGTTTTTCCTGCTCATGAAATCAGCAGCTTAAGTTCCAAAAGCCCGCCGTGGCTTTTGAATAATCTATTGAACGTGGCTAAAACTTGATGCAGTTATTGTTGTGATAGCCAGTTCTACGTGCGCAAAAAAAGGATTGATCAAACAGGCGCAAAAGAACAGGTGAACTGCCGAATAACTAAGAAAACACTTTGATCTCAAATTCGACTGAAGAAAAACAACCGCTAAACACGTAAGATCAACTTAAAGAAAATATATCATTACGTATTTGCTGTTAAAACTCTGAAGTATTCCTAATATGACATAGCGTAAGTATCCAATAGATTTACTGAAAAATAATTCATCCATGGACTTATTGAGTGACTGCCCAGGGGGGTTTACGTGATTAATTTAGTCACAAAAATAACGATGACTGTTGATGGGGTATTTTGAATGCGTCATAACAAACACAAGCACGAGTTGTAGTTACCACCTAGCTAGGATATAAAACACGTTGTCAGTCATGCCCCATTTAGATCAGAGTGAGAAACTAAGCTTGAGCTGAATATAACGCGCTTTCTTAAGATGGTATCTCGAGGTAAGATTATTTTTTCAATATTTTAAAGCAGTAAGCAGCTAGCTCCCAACAAAAATATATTCAAAATCACCTTTTGTATGGCTTCATAATATTAAATGAATAGCTTTATTGTCTATAATATGAGCCATTAAAAGTATTTTTTGTAACGAGTTCGAGTCCGTAGAAGGAAAATTTTTTAAATTTTTTATAAAGCTAAACCTAAACCTAAAGCTTCCTTTAGATGTTTTCTTTTTTCAACGCTAAATATCTAATTCATTGCGTGCTCCTAGTCTTCGAATAAAGCGCTTCAGCCGAAATGTTCCCGTTTTTTTTCCCTCAAAGATTTCCTTAAAAATAGAGATTAGTCGGTATTTATCGCCTGACGGGGGGAGGGGGGGGGGAGGATGAAGGATTTTTTTGGGGGGGATCACATGGTTTTCAGGAGAAACGAACAGAGTGTGAAGGGGGTCTGCGGAAAATTGACTTCCAATCAGATGCCAATGAGAGAAGATCACAAAAATATTACAGAGCCTTGTGGGACCTACAACCAAAGACCTGTGACCCCCCCCTCCCCCTCCCAGGCAAAAAGTAATAACAGGTTCCTCACCTTTAGTCCTTATTTATCTTATCTGAAGATATCAAGAAACCCTGATTTCATTCATTTTTTCTCAGGCCACAGAAAATTAAAGGAAAAGAAAATAAACGAAGAAGACCGTCAAAACTCCTGCCACACAACAAAAGATCTTATGTCTGCCTTCCATATTTTTGACGCTCAGAATAAAGGGTACATCGAGTCACGTGAATTAAGAGAAGCACTTGGACTTACAGGTGCTGGTATCCCTGACGACGAGCTTAAGAAAATGTTGCAAGAAACAGGTCTTCTGACAGACAGAAAGATAACCTTTGCAGGTAAATTTTTATGCCGACGATTCATGTAACAACAGCCGCGACAACAACGAAAATAACATAACAATGATAACAAACCTAACACAAAGACAAAGCAAGAAAAATAAAAGTGAATGAGGGAATGGTCATTATTTATCGTCCGGGGGGAGGGGAGGGGGTATAATTTTCGTTGTGGCTCGATTAAAGTTACCTGATCCCCGCATTATGCATTAGGTTCTGTAACATTCTTATGATCACACCTCGTTGGCAGTCAGTGACTGGCAGTCAATTTCATACAGTGCCCCCTTAATACTTTTTGTTTTTGAGGACAGACCTTCTCTCCGCTCTCCCTGAAAGCCATGCGTCCCCCCCCAAAAAAAATTCCTCCTCCTCCCGAGCGATAAAAAAATTAGAACTATAAAATTATTAGGTGAGCTATATTACCTCGCTTCTTGCTAATTTTTTTTCCCGCCGTCTTCCTTTCAGAATTTACCTACCTCATGTCTAATTCCAGTGCTGGTGAAGATTCTTGATGAAAAGAAATTACGCAAGGCTTAGGACCTCCATCCCCCTCTCATCTCTGCCGCACTAACAGGGAAGCGTTAGGGAGGCACGCGTATACAAAGAGGATAGAAAGAGTTGCGCTTTTTTCATCACCGAATACTTTCAGCGATATGCTGCTGCATCCAAAGGGTAGTGGTCTTCAGTTTCACATGTCGATAACTGAGGAATCCTCATATCAGTCTGGCACCTCGTCGCCGAAAAATACCCAGATTATATATCTATGAACTACTTCGAAAACATGTTCTCCTTAAGTTTTTCAGTCCCATAAATAAGAGGCGTCAAGACTTTTAGAAACTCACTAGGTCCGTTATATCACTTACACAGCGCTAAATGCGTGTGGGTTACGATACTTCTTGCTTTGTAAGCATGCCGAGATAATGAAATAAACTTGCGAAAATGGTCGGAAATAATCTGATTGTCTGTCATTTCGGTTTATTCGTTCAAACTTGAAGACGTAAGATAAAAGCTTAGAACACCAGATTTGATTCTTATGTTGAAGCTTTATCAAGAGTTTTATATTCTCTTGAGCCTTACCCAACACATAGTTTTCAGCTTTTCTGGCCCAACTCCACCCACCGATAGGGGGTCTGATAGCGCAATGTGAAATGGCGTGTTCCCCATGAAATGTCAGACGAGATCTCGTTGTTCCCGAAGGAAGTCCATTGACCGTGGATGACATTTAAAACAATTTTCTCGAAGTGGAAATAGTGGAGTAGGGTCTGGAGAAAACTAATGCTCATGGACGCTTAGTTAAGAAAATATAAAGTGTGTTCAGAATCGTGCGTTTGGCAGCCGCTGATCAGTTAATCAAGGCTTCTGTTTAACCAGCTGAAACTGGAAGTTAATGATATCGATTCAGCTGTTGGTGACTGTTAAGGTTCATTCCTCATGAATGTGATTCTAAAATGTTGTAGTATCAGTGGAATATTGTGCGATAGACTTAAGAAGGAGGTAAGGTTTTTTCACAAATTTGGGTACGTGGGTACATTTAATCGGAAAGGGGCAAAGGTGTGCGCGATTGGATTTGATGTTGTTGTAAACCAACTTCCTTCGGATCTATAATTCAGCTGTTGCCTTTCCATGTGGCACAGAATAGTGAACATTGCCGAAAAAAGAGGAACAGCTGGATTCTGCGGGGAAATTTAATAGGTAAGTACATATCCATGAGATACGTTTTATATCTGTTATCTAATTCAGCTCTCTGTGCCTCGCGCGTGTGATTTACGTGCCAAAGGGACCTGTGAAACGTAAACTGGAGTTTACGTTGATTGTGAATGTTCAATAACAATGAAAACATTGTAGAGTTTAAATGTATCGGTAATTTCACGCGGTTTCAAAACTATCAACAATGATCACGCAAAATAAATAATTATCTTCCATTCAGATGTCTAACTGATCGAGGAGAGTGAAGCAGATCTCCGAACTTAGTGTTTCTGCATACAGTTTTTGTATCCAGCTTCTTAAGACTCAACTTTAAATTTTTCTACAGTTTAAGTGTTATGCCTGTGTCGTTGCACTGTACACATCATTGTAGTGGACTCTGTTGCTTTTACTATAGACTATTGGGTTTATTTCCTTTTGGCAAAAAGTCAATTTTTTTTTTCACGTAATGAATATGTTTTGGGGATATGAATGGGTAATTTGTTTCCCAAATCTACTCATAGTTTTGATAATAAGAAGGACATTGTGTTGTCCAGTTCTGCCTATAATTATACTCATGATTAACATATCAGACTTGCTTTGCTGTAAGACTGAATTTGTTTTTCTAGTGATGTTTGATATCAGCCAGCCTACTGAACCCCTTCAATTTCACTTCTAGTCTAGTTCCACTGCTAATAATATACATGAAAAATTACAGCATCTGATTGGCTGAAAATGAGGACATTTTTCATGTAACATGAATGCAAAATTGTAACAAAGTTGTGCAAATTGCTGATGGTGTGCACCTTGTCAAAATTTTATCTGTCATGACTTACTGTCACAGTGATGCTTTTTTCATGTAAATTATCAACGAGTAACAACATGATCTTTCTTGCAATTTGGTGTAAATGAGCATTTTTCAAATACAATAAATTGCACTCGCCCTTGTGGCTTATGCAATTTTGTGGTCTTTGAAAAATTTACTTTTACTTCTTAACACCAATACATATTTGTACATATTCATTTTTTGGTGCTGGATTAATCAAACTACATTATTGCATTTTAAATTTTGTAGAATATCTTTTTTTTTCATGATTATCTTCATTTTTTATTTAAGTTATGTTTCTGAACAAATCCTACTCTCACTTAATATATTACTCCCAACACATTTTTACTATTTTTTTCATGGTAGATGTCCACCTCTGACATGGAAAATGTGGATGAAAACAAGAGTAGTGATCATCAGAACAGAAAACATGGCCCTCTACCTTTGGCTGAGATTTCAGTTTATTGGGTTGTGTGGATTTCTTTGTTATCATGTGCCATGTACAGCATTTACAAAGCTTCTGAAGGTGACCAAAGCATAGCTTAAAATAGTTCTGTTGCTAAGAAGTACATTTGTTCAGAGATGGACATGACATTTGTTTCATGACATTTCTGTAATTTAGGAAACCAAACAACTCAGGCATTCATTGCTGTAGAAAATACCCAGCATAACCCTTCAGTAATTTTAGAGGGAAGAATTGTTTGAAACCATTATTACTTAAAGGCATTTGATGAAATAAAAATACAATTTCTCTGGAATTATGTGTACTTCATTTGGCCTTTTTGGTCGATATACTTGATGCATTAATTTACATCTTGACCAATAATTGACCAATATGCTGACTCTTAGTCAGCCAATATGTGGCCAGTAGTAGACCAATGGTCCGCTGATATTTGACCAACATTAGTAGACATCTCAACTGAGACATCAAGGGACTTAAGTATCAGTTGAGCATCAGTCAGCTACTGGCCAACTGACTGTGGGCCTGAGCTACTGATGAAAAGTCTTCTTTTTATGATAAAAGTTTTAGATTTTTCCTATATATTTTTTTTATCTCAGTCATGTTTGAAAGTAAGAGAATTAAAGCTTCTAGACAACCTTTAACTAGTTTTGATGATTTCATGTGTTGAAATCCAAACTGAAGGAGCCAATGGTGGTCTTTCTCAAGCAAGACATCAATTTTTTTTTTGAAATAACTATCTTACGATTCAATGGCTCTGAGAAATCATAAACTCCATAAACTTTGAGTGGCAATTAAAAAGATTTTCTCTCAAATCTTTACAGACTATAAAGATGAGATTTATGCAGATGACCTACAGGAGGGATGGAAATTTATTGGAAGAAAAAAGGTTAGACATCCTAGCTATTAAAACTTGGCCTGATTATCAATCACTGGCACAGTCCATCATGGGAATGAGTTATCAGTGACAAAAAACTAAAAACCGCATGAACTTCTTTTCCCAGTGTTAATCAGACAATATTTATTTTTGTCACTGATTATTTCTGATGTGTTTACTACAGACCAGGCTGAGAAATTGAGCCTTCTCCCTGTTTAGTTCTTCTTACACTGTCCGTATGTCATCAAGAAAACAAGTAGGTTGTTGTAGTGATGTAACACCAAATTCTCTTAACAAATTTACAAGGAAATGTGTAGCAGCTGGGAGGGAGAATTAGAAATTAGATTTTGGGAGTTAAAAGACTGATAAGTTTTGTATCTTTTCTGTCTGTGCTCCTTCCATTTGTTTAGGGAATGTTGTATGATCTGCTAATTTTTTTGCTTGTTTGCTTTATTGTTTGCAGGATGTGACTGATTTTGAGTGGGAATTTTGGATAAGTGCAATAAAATCCTTGATGCCTGCCATGTTGGTTCACATGCTTGGAGGACTCTTTTTCTCAATATTTATTCCACAGGTGAAATGTGAAAGAACTCTTTTTTTTCTTGAATCTACTCAATCTCATGGAAATGAAATTTAATTTTTACCCAGTCTAGTAGCAATTTCCCAGATGAAAAAGCCACATCATGGAATCTCAGTAGCTTTTGTAACCTTACCTTCAGTATTTGGGGAACCTGAAAATATCAGTGTGATATCAGGAAAATTAAACAAAAAGGAATGAGAAGGGCTGAGAATTGACAAGATTAGCACAGATGTGTTAATCATGAACTTTAAAAGAAAATTTGCTTAATTTTTCAAGATGCATAAACAATGTTGAGCTTCTTGGAACAAGTTGACAGAGAACACCCAGTTCATAACCTTTTATTTTCTATTATTCATGAAAGTAGAGGTGAACAATACTTGCTAATCATTTCTGAACAAGCCAATCAGTGTGTGCAAAAAGCACTATTTACCTGTGTGGTGTATGCTCATGAACAACTACTCATTGAAGGGGAGGTGGCTCGTGGTGGATATTAGGGACCTTTAGCACTCAGAACAGCAATACCAAGGGAGATGTCAATTAAAAAATGATTCATGTTTCTTGTTAGAATTTTGCAAATGGCTGGATGTGTTTACTGTCTCTTATTAATAAATTTGCTGTCATGGTTTCTGTTATCAGTCTGAGAAAACTTAAATTTTGGTTATTTCATGTTGTTGTTTTGTAGAGGACAACTAAGAAATGTACAAAGTTTTAAAACACTTGTGCTCAACTATTGTCGTGCCCAATTGATCTCTTGTTTGCCATGCCTGTGTTGCCATCGCAGACGTGGTTTGCTTGAGGTCCCTACCTCCTCAACTGCCACTTTCCTCTGTCACCAAAGGGTGTGTTGGAGAGGTTGTAATTTATATAGAATTAATTAATGTGTCTGTCTTTATCTTTTTAGCTCAAACCACTGTATTGCCTTGCCTTTGCCTTATCATTTTTGCTTTATATCACCGGCCTCAAACCAGTTTTGTTCATGGTTGGACATTGCCTGCTTGTTTATGCCTCTTGTTTCTTGTTCAAGTCGATCATTGCCATGTGGATCTGCTCTCTTGGTATTGTTCTCTCTCTACAGATACACTCAGTAAGAATGTGGCAGGTAAGAAACTTCAGATCAATGTCAGTATCTGAGTAAATGCACACCTACCCCTCCCCTGACCCAACATTAATCCTAACATTTTATCAGTTGACTTGGTTACTGGGTCAGGGGAGGGGTAAGTGTGCAGTTGCTCAGACAAGGACATTGATCTGTAAATTCAAATGTCTGTGTTTAATTTTTGTTGTTATGTTAATGTGGGTCTTGTTGATGGTGTTGGAGCTGTCCAGTTTCTTTCAAACAATTTATTTTTCAAGTATAATTTTATAATGATTTAAGAGAATCAGAGCTCATGGTCTCACGGGTAATTTTAATAAGACTGTTTGAAAGATGAGATGACGCAGGGAAACCGAGAAATCTGACAGAAAACAAACTTGAAATTTCCATTCTCGAGGGTGGTGTATACAAATCAACAAGGTTGAAAGCGTGCGCCCTGTGTGGAGCAAGGAAAGAAAAGTGTCGCAAAATTTTCTTCATTTTGATTTGTAACGAGAAATTTCTTCCTTATTTTCGTTTCTCCAGATTAATCCTCTGAGTCCAATCGGAGAGATAAAAAATTTTACATTATTTGTATGCATGATGGGAAACCTCCGCTGCATAAGCTTTGGAATGGAATATTGCTGGCGATCACGTGAGATGAAAAAAGACAAACCCCTAAAGCAGTATTCGCTTATAGACATGCTGGTCTATAACTTTTATTTGCCGTTATTTGCCAATGGTCCTGTTGTCGACTTCGATACTTTTCAGAGGACAGTAAGTGGTTTTTGTTAATTGTAATACAAGTCCTAAAGCCTTTGTTTATACATTGATTACCAGCAAAACGCTCCTGCTTAATAGAATCGATTCTCTAGATTACCTCGCCAGCCTGTTGTTCCTAGAGCCCGTGTCCTTCAAAGTCTTCTCATGTTGTTTGCGCCAGTTCAGCCTGCGGGCAAAGTTGTCTTATTGGCTTCAAACTTAAACCTTGGTATGACTTGCTGAGTTATACTGTTCTGCATTCTGGCATTTTCAGTTTATCCTGTAACTTAATTATGTTTTGCTCTTAAACCGCTTTTCAATCAGGTGTCTTTAAACCAAACCACTTGTGATGCTGTGGTTTTCTATATATAGCTGCAAGTACTTCTGTATGGCATCTTTATACAGTTTATTTACATTTTTATGTTTCTCATACATGCATTCTCGTATTCCGTAGTTTTATCAACCGTACAGGCCGTTTACTAGAGAAGAGGTAAAATCCCTTCTATGGGGAACAGCACGCACCCTATTCTGGTACTTTTTCCTAGAGTGCTATTTACACTTTATCTACTCGACGGCCTTTACTCAAGACCCTCGCTTATTTAGTGCCTTGGACAATTGGGCCCTGTGTGGGATCATGTACTCTCAGCTACACATCTTTCTTGTTAAGTACAAGGTGTTCTACCGCTGTACAACCTTACTGGCGGAGGTCGATAGAATCGAAGTTCCTTTACTTCCCAGATGTGTCACGACACTGTACCTCTTTACTGACATGTGGAAGTAAGTAGCTTTGTGTCCTTTTGCCACTTCGCTCTCACGATTGGGAAATTGAATACTTTTGAGTGAGAAGGCTTCACAGGACAGCAGGCATGCGAACGACAGAAAGGGGAGAGGCACGTCACACGCGTGACACGATTGTGTACAGCACGTATAAAGCGCGCTCTTGGTGGAGACTATCAAAGTAGATTAACACTTTTCCAGAATCGAATACCATGGCGAATGTAACACGCATTTAGAACAGTGCACAGAAATTGCGAATTAAGTCGAGGAAGCAGATTGTTTTCCTGCTCAACTTTCCGTAAATTTATGACACCATCATTCTTACACTGTGATTTTTCACGGTTTCTTTATCGGCTTCAAATTTTCAGATTTAATAATCAGTTACAAACTTTTTCGCTCATCCTTCACCTGGAGGCAACGGTTTGGGTTGTCGGTGAGAAACTGAAAGTAGCTCTTGAATAAAGAGAAGAGATTAAAATTTTACCAATCCAGCGTTCCAATCGGTAAATCTTGGAGCTATGCAGAAACAAACCATGAGAACAGACCCAAAATTTCCCCATCCTTTGACTTTACTACTACTGATAGGGGAATCGTCTAAATCTCGTAAAAAACAAACCATCTCTGAAGAGTATTGTATAATTACAATGTAATGGTTTCAGAATGTCTTCCGTTTTGTTCAACTTCACAGATACTTCGACAGGGGTCTTAATTTCTGGATGAAAAGGTCAGTAATTTTCTATTGAACGTCCATATTCAAGTACTGATAATCAAGCTGCACTATTAAGTGTCAGAGCAGATGAAGGAAGGAAAGCAGAATGGCCGAGTGGTTAGGGCGCCGGGCTTGTAATCTGGTGGTTCCAGATTCATGCCCTCCACCCCGTTACTCACTGGATTGTTCTCAGTTGCCCCGTGCTCGACGCTTTGGCTGCGCTTTGGGGTTTACAAACACGGTGTTCATCTACGTCACTAATTTGTTTGTATTGACTGAAAAGCTCCATTGGGGGAGCGGTCAGTGAATGTTATTATTATTATTATTATTATTATTATTATGTTAAAAATCTGACATACGATAAGGTTGTTGTTGTGGGTTTGAAGGACCTTCATTAGCTAGCTTTCTTTGTCATTCTCAACTTAAGCTTCGTCGCTGATGAATAAAGCGAGCGCGGTTGTCAATGAAAGATTGTCAAAATAGATGCTGCTTTCACTGTGCATCGTGTGTATTGATAGGCATTCTATGGTTTGTTGCAGATATATTTACATACCTCTGGGAGGGTCCCGCACAGGTGTTTTTCGTCAAATTGTAGCTTCGTTTTCCGCTTTTGCCTTTATATGGCTGTGGCATGGCGCGCATGCGCACACGGTATGGTGGTTCATCCCTAATTGGATTGGAGTTGTGGTAGAATCTATGGCAGGCATTGTGTTAAAGCTTCCTTCTGTCAGACGATGGGAGGTAGGTATATTTGCGTTCGAATGAAATCTCAATTAAATTGATTACTTCAAGCTTCTTTTGAAAACGGTCCAATTCCGCTTAGAAGAGGGTCTCAATTGGGCGATGGCTTTTACGGCTAATGGTCAATATCTTTCTGTTGTGGTCACGAGAAATTTTTTTAAGGTTAACTTTTGACCGTTATGACTAACGGTTAAAATGTGTGAATTTTTTACGCCTAACGTCTAAATGTTATGGCCACTTATCAGTTGGGACCCTTTTGGAAACCATTAGTACTCAGCTACAGAGCTGCTCCCGTTCTCTGGATGGTACCGTAGCGTGAAGTGCCAGTAAGGGCTTGTCATAATGCAACGTAATAAAAATGCTGTATGTCTGCTCCAGCATCAGTAAAATTAATTTCATGGATAGTCTTTACTTGCTATCTTCAGACGCGATTCTCTATCGGTTATCATACTCAATGGCCTTCATCGCGGTTGTTATAACGCATTCCATGCTTTTAGTTCCAACCGTTTGGTTTCTTTCCTTTTCAGGACAAGCTTTCTCCAGCAGCATCCCGCCGGATTCGCGCCATGTTTGGTGTTGTGACCGTGTCTTGCTTGATTCTAAGTAACCTGGTGTTTTTGAGTGGATCCGAACCCATTTGGTTTTACATCAAGAGAATGTTATATTTCGGTATGTTCGAAAAGAAAAACATAGTAAACTTCTCTTTAATGTTATAACAATTGCGTAATTTGCTGTTTAAATCTAGTACCTTAAGCTAAATTTTCCGAGATAATCATGGTTTTTGGTCCGTGACAGAAAGAATTAGAAAAAATTTCGTTGCCGTTCGCATTCTTTAGGATTCTAAACATTTGGTTTTTGTTGTGCTGCGGAAGACGACAAAATTTGCTAAGGGGACAGGGGGTAGGGCAAGCAATGTGGTCCTTGTATGGTACTTTGATAACTCAAAACTCTCGTGTTATTTCATGTAGCCTAACTGTAATTTCTTTTTCTTTAGGTTGGCCCTCGTCAACTCTTCTGATACTTTTTACCATGTACCTCGTTGTACAAACAAATATGGAACTCAACCGACACATATCCAAGTGGTGATGGAACTAATTTTGAATGAAACTTATGGTTATCGGGGAAAGGTGTTTTTCGTCTTGTCACGAGCGTGAGACAAAGAAAAAATCTGAGTCCCCAGGAGGAATCGAACCTCAGACTTTCGAATTCCGCGCTCCGATGCTCTACCACTGAGCCACAGAGACTCCACGGTGAGCGAGGTCTATTATGAAGTTCGTATGACACGCGTCTTGCATATTGCTAGGATCAGCATGTGTCGATAACATCATGTTTGTAAATAGATTAAGAGAGATGGTAAGTTTTTAGCTCGGCAAAAAGAAACAGAGAAGTTATTATGGTTATTAATGATTCAAAAACATAGTATGATTTGTTATGATAAATTGATGACAGAAAATATAACTTCTCGTATGTTATTGTTTCATGCTTAGAAACAGTGACATTAACATTTTGGAAAATTTATTCTGGAAAACCTATGAAATAGGAATAAATAAAGTACTGTATACTACGTGATTATTTTTTTTTTTTGCAAAGCAAAAGCAAACCTCTGCCCATTCCCCGCAAGGTTTAGAAGTGTTACACTCGTTTTGGTGAAGCACAGTTCTCAATATTTTGCGAGAGGGCCTTAAGTTCATTATATTAATTTCTAACGCTTGTTCACGGTTTGTTTAAGAGGAAAGTGATTTAATTGGTTATGGGTTAAGTCCATTTTTTCACGTAATGTCGTTTCGATGGCCCACTTCGTTGGTTGTCTTCTTTTCATACAATCGTCTCTATCTTCTCGCTATTATTAAAGCAGTTGTCTGATTATAAAACTTTGATTTCTGATGCTTAAAGCAAAGCGGCTGTTTGACACACTTGAGCCAAAGACCTTAATTGGACAGCGAGCTAGGCAAAAAAAAATAATCATTTTACTCAGTAATTACAGGTGACAAAATTTCGAACTCCACGATGGACTTTCCGTGTGATAGTGAATTGATCAGGCTGGTGAGTGTTTTTCTTATTATGAAATTCATCCAGCCTGTTAAACATGGCTCTAACATCGTATTTCCCGTTATATAGTTTTCATTATCGTCCTTTGTTGGTGTTACCTGGAGGTGAAATTAATTCAAAACTTAGGCAAATAATTCAAGGCGTTTGTTACCATGTTGTGGGGACAAAAGCTTTGCCAAAATTGAGCTTCGCTGGCTTGTAATCAGAGAATTCAATCCGTCGTTTCGTGAAAATTAACAAACACTTTCCTTCGCAATTAACCACCCTTTGGTAATGTTCGTGGTGCTTGTGAGTGTTGTCACAATTATGTCCGCTACAAGAGTAACTTTTAGTGCGAAAAGTCTCCAGTTAAAGAATCATTCTCTGGGCGAAGTCCAAGGATGTTACATTCACAATCACACCTTGAACGTTTGCTTCCAAATTCGCAAAGGATTTATGAAATTACTGAAGATGAATGGCGATGAAATTCTACATTACAGGCAACTCACTCCTAAAATGATTCTTTACCAAGTCTTGGATCAAGCATTTGTTTGGTAAGCAAAATCAGTAAATTACTAATTTATGCGTGCACGGTATTAGTCGCAACCGAAAAAATCAAAGGCCTAAGCTATCAGAGCGACTGAAATCCTCGTAATCATGACTGCAGACAAAATCTTTAACAAATTTTACCTAAGCAATAGTGAAAATAAGGCTTGAAAACCATTCAGGCCTGTACGGGAATTTTTAAGTAGTGTTCATTACTGCGAGAATCGCTTACATATTCGTTTCTTTGTCCGAAGTTCGCATATACGATTTTCACATATTTATTGAACTTTATTCATAACTTAACGGGTCTATTTGGAACCAATCCAGTTGGCTTGTTAGCTCAGTTGGTAGAGCACTGTACCAGTATCGCAGAGGTCATGGGTTTAAATCCCGTTCAGGCCTGGATTTTTTTCAGGCCTTATATTTACTAAAACTCAAGTAGTGTTCATTACAACGAGAACTGCTTTCATATTCATTTTTTGTCCGCAGTTTACGTATACGATTTTCATCTATTTACAGTCAGGATAATTATTCCCTAAAAATTTATCATTCAGGTTTATTTTATTGAGGGGTAAGGCATAGTTTGCTGACGAAGTGCTGTTTCTTTGCGTATTTTCGGCGAAAAAGTTAAAAAACAAATTACAGGATATAAGTGATAATGATAATAAAAAAAATGACAATAACAATAATATTAACAATAATATCTAGAGCCGCACACTAATCGTGCATAGCTGTAGGGACGAGCACAGGCTTACTCAGAGAGCCAGTGATGTCATGAGTTCTTAAAATTGTTCGCTGCGATAGCCTATTCGATCTAAGTTGCTTATTGTTGTTCACATGTTTCCACAAGGTATGACTCTTCCATGACTCACGTCCCCAATAAAGTTCGTAGAACTCCAGAGGCCTTAGCAGCCTTGGTCAGAAAGAAGGGAACACCTGTGCTCTAAACCGTACAGAACCCCTATCGAGAGGCCATGTGCGAGCTTCACAATGTCCCGGAAGTCCAGCTACTGGAAAGACTTTCAGCAGCCCTAGCGGATACTTCTACACAGATAGAAACAATGAAGCCATTTCATGTGCTCTGTCTGAATGTTCTTAAAGCATCGGACACAGAAATTCAACCAGAGTTCAAGGCTGCGCATGACTTGAACTTAGATACTACTGGAAAGCGTAGCTGTGTGCGCCCGACGGCAAATAACTGCCGAGGAATGTGTGGCAAAGGATGTTCGTGTTGGAGTTGGGTCTGCGGCGATTGCTGCAGCCATGAGGGTTGTTACGAGCATGATCTCTGTTGTAAGGAAAACCCAACAAGTCCACACTGCCTTTTCCCGTATTTGTACGGTTTTACATGCTCCAGATTTGGAGGTTATAGGGATTGTTTGAATTGGAGATGGTGGGGATAACGTGGATCGAGAAGTGGACCAAAAGACATTGATGACATAATGCTGGTGCAATTAAATGATTATAAAAACCAAAATGAGCATGAATAAAAGCAATATTCATTGATTAACATCCACGGTTCTCTGTTTTCGTACAATACATGGCTGCCTCTGATGCAGTCAAATTGCGTATTTGCGTCAATTTTTTTTTTTATTAAAATATAAACACTATTTACAGAATGAAAATGGCATCGCTAACGTCAGTGATCAAGTAAAATTTATTTGGTCATTATCAGTTTTCGTTCCATTATCGCATACCGCTCACTGAGTGCATAAAGCTACGTCAAGACGACTCTTTGAAGTGGTTTTGAGTATTAAAACACGTATCAGTTGGAAAAATCAAAGCGATCCGATATTTACCGAAGAGGCATTGCGTGATTTATGTTCAGTAATGTTACTTAAGACATTACGAAATTAATCCGATTTGATACAATGTTTCTGGAAAGTGATACCTATTCATTGTCCACGAACAGCGAGCTCAAAACTAAAGGCTTAACCTTGTGAAAAAGGGTGGCTACATTATCCTAGGAATACTTTATCATTTTGTTTTTGCACCGTTAAAGTGTTTCAGTGAAGACAAAGAGGTTTCATTGAGGTATCAGTAGAGATAAATTAAAGTACGTCTACAGCCGGTTTAAGTCATGATAAATTAAGTCACATTTTCGGAAGTTAAAAACAAGTTAACTTTCCAAACACGGGAAGTTGTAACAATGTTGCAAATATTTGCAAGTACGATTTCTTCTCCTCCTCTTAAACAGGATGCCATTTTAAAGCTTTATTGAAAACAAACACGTAAATTGGACTTTGAGGAAAGGAAAGCTCTTGTAATCCACTAAGTTGAAAATGTCACTAAATTGAAATTTCATAGAATCTTACTTACTCTGAAGATCACTTTTCACTGTTTCGTATATTTTCCAATAACTTTATTTTTCATATTCATCTCAAACATATTAAGTAATTAGTGAACTGTCACGATGGCTTAAGTAAATGCTGATTTGTGTAAATAATATTATCAGTTTTCCTTTCGCAAAATTAACATCCTTGAAAGTCTTCAAAGAGTTTAAGGCAAAGTTTATGTGCTCTACATCACGTGCGCATTTTTAGAAAACTCTGCTGTTGAAGTAGAATTACTAATACAGGGATTTATTGGACTAAAATAGTTCACAGCGGGTTGTGTTACAACAGCAATAAATGATTGTCATTAGCTGAACGCAGATTTCTGTGAGCGGAGATAAGCGAGGTCAAAGAGGAAAATGATTTGGTGTCTATAAAAAAGTGTTTTTAACATACTAACCCAATATGAGCAGTATCCCAGCAACCATACAGGAAGTCTTAACAACGATTCAGAGCTAATCGATCCAATAAAACCCAATTACTTGTCCCCTCGCATTCATTTCTCTAAAAACGTTCACGCGCCAAGGATAACGAATGGTGGTAAATTGAGCTCGACACAATGAATCGCCCTACATTAACGCCTTTTTTGCTTGTAGTGATTTTGTGCATAGGAGGAATCTCCGATTGTACAGCTGTGGATCAAGGCCTCCGTTTGCAGAGTTATTCCGCAGACTACGTAGAGGGATGTTACGTCCACAATAAAACCTTGGGCGTCTGCTTCGATATTCGTGAAGGATTCATGAAATTGTTAAAGGCCAATGGCGATGAGATGGTTCTTTACATGGACCTTGGACCTGAAATGTTTTACTACAACATTATGGGTCAGGGTTTCATTGGGTAAGTGTGTGATTCAGTCCTCATTTGGAAATGGCTACCATTAATTACATCGAAGGACGAAAAAGGGCCTTCGTTTTAATTTTCCTCTTAAATTTTTATATTAGTTTCAAAGGGTAGTTCCTTAAAGTGCTCATGAAGCGAAATTTTTTTTTTTGCATTTTATGCTTGATAGCTGCATTTAAAATTAGAAATAATCGACCTTAGCGCCTAGCGAGTTCTCCTTGACCATTATTGGGGCATTGAAGGTACGATTTGGCAGCCAAAATGTGTGCCTGTTACGCGCGCGGCCAAAATGACCATGTTACGTAGCTGTGACGTAGAAAACTGTGAACACACGTCGTCAATTATCAGTAAGATAGGAAGAACGTATTACGTGGCCGAAGCGCCAAATGATGTTAGCTACAAGAATAATACACATAAACTGGGTATTTCTATACACTACTTTCGAAAGGATGTAGCTGTATGGCCAAAATAGACGCGTTTCGATCGTCGATATCGAGGAGATTTTACTCTTCAACGTCGTCGGCCTTATGCTCCGTAACGGCTTCGAAGACACCTGTTACGAACACATACCACTTGTCAAATCAGGGGAAGATAACCAATGAATTCGCCTAAAAAGAATGCTGATTAAGGGGCTAGTTTCTACGCCATACACGATTATCTAACATTCTTTTCAGCTGACATTTCGCAAGCGAAGAATGGTGAGCTCCTTATTGTTGTTTATTTCACGCGCTTGAGATGTACTCATACTCCGTGTCTTTCCACATGACTACATTTGCGCTTTTCTTATTGTATGAAAATCCTACCAATTGTAGTTTCCATCGTATTTTAATAACAGATTTACATCATTTGTAATGAAGTTCAAGCCCTTTCCTGAGCTGACCGTTATCCTGTTTCGAACTGTTGCGTAACAGTGCGAAACCTCTGGCAGATACTGGCATAAAGACAAGTATGAAGGGGCCGTGAATTCTCCTAACCTTGGTTTCCGAAAGGCCATCCCACAAGCTATCAATTACCCCCTGCCCTCAAGAAACTAAAAGTAGCATCAGTAGCATTATCATTGTGATAACAGCGCTGCCACGAGATAAATAAGGAAACACTAATTTTATTGAATTAGATGGTACCGAATCCAAGTGCCTTGTTACGTGTACAGTCGATGCGTAAGAAATATTCATTTATAGTACTAATGTCAGATTTTTCCTTTGAGTGGAATGGGTCATATGGCAATGCTGCACTTAAACCAAAGAAGTTTTTCTCTATTAAAATTCCTATTTGAGATTAGCTTGAATCAGATGACTATAAACTCACTCGTTTTCCGTTCGGTCTGAGGGGCTCGACGGTGGCGACGACAGCCTCTGCCTTTGCGATCTCTGAGGAAAGCAGAAACTTGCGGTGAAACTGCTCGATGAATTTTCGGTAAAAATCCATCGTGCCTCGTGATACAGCTGATTCTTTCGTAAAAAGTTAGCTTTTGGTTTACCAAGGGAATTTCTCTACAACAACGAAATTCTCGAGCACCGAGGGGAACCTTCAACGCACTTAGTGTGAAGGAATAAAATGTTATGGCAACAGAATTGAACACAGCTACCCACTCTTAACGTAGATTTCGTCATAGAAAACAAAACACAAACGCAGCAAACTAAACATTAAGTTACGGGTATTTTTTGTTCTGATCTTCACCTAAACACCGCAGGCAAGAAACCGTCTTCCTACGGCTGAACCGTACTCACAACTTCCGGTAGAGCTTGCTGAAGATAGGTATACTTCGCTATCGCACGTTATTTCAAGAGTATTTCAACGCTGACTGATACAAAATTATAAGAGATGTGAGAGATTTGCAAGCGTCAACTGAAAGTTTTCACAGTTTTCTACGTCATCAGCCGCTAGTTCGTTACCAGTCCACGGGACACTTATAAGACAAAATAAGAGCACTTCAGGGCGCCAAAAGACCGAGTTTTAAGTTGTTAGATAATTTTCTCCCATCGGAATTGGTTTGCACATATGATGAACAAAGTACTTACGCAAAAAATAAAAAATTCGTGTCATAGGCACTTAAAGAATTTCCATGATGTTCCTTTGTCTGCTTCATTTTTTGAAGCCTCAAGAATTAAAACAGGATCGATTGATTTTTTAGTTCATTAATTGACCACTTTTCGGTTTGAAATCCATGCCAGAAATCCATTCTCTGCTCAATCCTTTGCCATCACTAAACAATTTGATCCACAACAAGAAAGCCATTTAATTGGCAGAGCTTTTCCTCGTTCCACAGACATGGTCCTTCATCTGTTTATGTCCCTGCCAACATTCCCGCAAGTCCAGAAGCGCTGAGGGAGTTTTTGAGACGCAGTTCTCAGAATGATAAGGAACAAGAGGACCTCATGAAGAATCATTACCTGGAAGCCATAGGTGAGCTCCAGCATGTCCCAGAAACTCACTTACTGGAGCAGCTGTCTGCGGCCCTGGGCGATAACTCAACTCGTTTAGAAATTCTCCAGCCTTTTCATTCCTTGTGCTTCAACTTACTGAAAACTTCTGGTGTACAGATCGCACCCGAGCTACGAGCTGCACATGACATGGAGGAAGATTACGCTGATTATGGTCAAGACAGGCAGAAGCGCGGATGCGTGAGGCCAACGGCGAATAAATGCCGCGGACTTTGCGGTAAAGGATGTTGGTGCTGGAAGTGGTTTTGTGGAGATTGCTGTTGGCATCGGGGCTGTTATGAGCATGACCTGTGTTGCAAGAGGAAACCGTACAGTTCTTACTGTTTGGTGCCAATTGGTTTAAAGTGTTCTGGTTTCAGTTCTTATAAAAAATGCATGAAAAAAGGATCATGGTTGGGAAAATAATGCGCGAGATGATGATATTATACTCTGGCAAAACAAGAAAACGAGGGGTTCTGACTTTACCTGTCAGTTGTAGTTTAGTTTCACACATCTCAATGCAATTATATTTTCTCTCCAGTGGTTCTAAATACGCTTTATTCTGTTATAAGTACTGTCTCATTTACTGGTTGCAAAGATGTCATCATGGGAAATAAAGAAACTTGTTGGTTTATCAAGTAGTCAAGTTTTTCCTTTATCCGTTTTGAACGATCAATATACTAAAAACCATACTTGGGTAATTTCGAAAAATTCGGCGGAGTATAGGCTAGGATACCCTTCCCCAAACTTTCCAAAGATTTGTTAAAGTTTGTAAAAAAATTCAATATAAACGCCTGGTTTTTCCCATCCCTTCTCAAAGTTCTGCCAACTTGGCTAGTATACCTTTCTTGGCGATGCGACGAAGAAGATACCAGCTTTAGAGGTTTTTACTAAATCACCGAGAATGCCAATATCTTCCCACCAGTTGTCCCAACGAAACTAAGGAAACAAGAGCGGCACACTCGCCAGATGAATTTTTTTGTGATAGAGAATTCGAACAGCCAAGCTGAGCTACACTCTTTACATGCCATAACAAGCTAGCAATCTAACTAAATTTTAACATATTCAGGTAACACAATTAAATAATTCTGGCTTGGGCTCCGTTCTTACAGAGACCCGTTAAGTTAAGATCAGAGTACACTGGGAAGAAAAAAAAAAGGCAACTCCATTAATCATTGTCCATCTCATGTAACTTCCCTTCAGTCATGCAGATTTAATCACGGCTGCTTCGATCATGTAATTTCAGCTTTGATGGGATTCGAATTAAGAAATGCTCCCTTGTTGAAAATAATTTTGCTGAAATTCGTATGCGCGATTGTAATTCATGAATGAATGGCCTTATCCCTGAGTATCTCCTGTCCAACTCTTCCACAATGAAACACACAGTTCCCTAAGGGACTCCGTAAACAAACTGGTTGTTCCTTTACTGCAAGCTAACCTTCTGAAAATATTTTCATTATAATGGCGCAACCCTCTGGAACAGCTTACCCTTTAGTCTTAGACAGACAGAATCGCCTTCAATTTATATGTCAGACTCACAGCATTCATGGAAAACAAACTTTTAGTTACTAAATAATTTGATATTATAAGTAAGTAATTAATTATGTCAAGGTTGATTTTTTAGCATAGATTTAAATCTTATTATCGTGTTTTACATCCCAACAAATTTTAAGCGAGTGTAAAGAAAGATTAAAGATTAATCTGACTGCCTCAAATTAAAATCTCTTTAGAAACGACTCGAAATGTCTCTTTTGTTGCCCTTGAAATGTTCGCAGCGCTTAACCGCTGGGTTTAATCATCAAGCTGGCAAACTTGCCTCTGTAAACAATTGAATTTAATGCTCTAGTTGTTGATGGATGTAAAAAAAACAAAAATTGAAAACCAGTCATATTGCCACTCGACTGAATTAATCCTGATATACTCAATGACTTAAAAAAAATTTCCTCTGTATATGGATTAAAGGCATCGTAACAGTAATGGGTATCGAACTTCAAGATGAGAACTGAAAATATTCCTAAGAGCTCAGATTGTTCAAGTTCGTCTCTCATAATACTTTTCATTTTTGATAATCCTTGCCCTTTTTGTTTTATTTTTCCATTTAGGGTGTTTTTCTTTTTCACCAAAATAATACAGTTTTCCTCTCGAGTAAACTTTACTTTTCGAATCGAAACGAATCTTGAAATGTATCATCTGGCAGCTCTAAACTTTGATAAACCCAGCCTTGACACAGGCCACGAGCTATTGCTCACGCAAATATATCAATATAGTCTTAATCTGACATTCATCCGTTTGGAGTCATGTAGGTTCAGCATTTTGCTGCTTCCTGTCTGATTTTTCCATTTATGTCCAGAAATTCACGCGGTAACAAAAATGGCTAGATTTAAAAAGACTTTCGCCAAACTGAGTGAATGTTCATGGGTTTGTTGATTTTAGTCAAATTCGTTACAGCGAAATCAGCTTGGCGGAATTGAAAATTTGACAAAATATCAGTCAAATTTGTCAGAGCGAAATCAGCTTGGCGGATTTGACGATTTTGATGAATGTTCGCCATTTTTAAGATGTTGCATAGCTTTTGTCCGGTTTTCTGTTTTACCGATTCATGTGCGACCTGAAAACAGAGGACAAAGAGCTAACCTGTGGATGTACCACCACTAAAGTATTACTACAAGGAATTCGTTTTATCGCTGTATTTCAGGCCAGAATTTAATCAAACTAGTCATGCCGGGTTTACATAACTCCAAATCACTTTACGCGGATTCCTTTTTCCAATGATTGAGACCCCGCGATACTTTCGTGAAAGAATTCATGCATGAAATGTTTATTTCACGTAATCCCAACCTTAGTTATGTCCTAAATGAAAACATTCTGAACCAAACAAGCATTGCGGTAATCAAAATTTAACGATTTCCCTAGGCACTGAAGCCGTCTAAATTCTTGAATGACAAAAGGGTGCTTTCTGAAGCCCTTAAACTGTTTCGTTTTGAATGTCGAAGAAAGGGCTTTTCACGGTTCGCAGAAAAATTGATTATTTTCCTGGGCTTCTGTATCGTCGGCAAAAGATGTTCACTTGTATTCACTACCGACTCTTTCTATATACTTTGATGTGAAGAAAGTAAAACGAACAGTTTTCATCATGAATAATGCTGGGCCTAAAAAACTAGGGGATTAAAAACAAAAACAAAAGCGCTGAGAGCTGCTTCCTTTAGCAGAGTTTGAACAGATGTTACCAAAAAGGGCAATCATGAGAACAGATGTACGTGTTTTTTGATAATGAAAAAACGGAATAAGATCCGGTGGAATTTTTTGTGGCGGCTTATGAAGAAACTGAAACTGCTGGTCACGTTTAAAAAGTGGACTTTGGCCAGAGAGACAATACATTTAAGAATCAAGTTGCTCTACACCGTGCCACAAATTCAACAGGAGTGAGTCCTGCAGTGTGATTCTCATACAACAGTAGTCACTTCACTTCACGTTTGTAACTTACAGCATTTTCTGAAATGTCTTCTTCAAACATTCCAATTTCTTTTCTTTTAACGGTGGTAGTTTTTTGTTGCTCAGTAGCAAGCTGTGATTGTAAATCTTCAACTCAAGCGTTCCACTTCGAGGATTACTCAGAGCAGCGAGTAAAAGGATGCTACTATCATAACCAGACTTTGGGGATTTGTTTTGATATTGAACAAGGCTCGATAAAACTGATGGAGACGGCCGGGAGAATAATAGTGTTATACCAAGAACTTGGTACAGACATGTTCTATTACAAGATTACAGATCAAGATTTCCTAGGGTAAGTGAAACGATGTTTTTTTATCGCAATCGGGAGAAGAGTTGTCATTGACCCGTGCTCTTTGATGAAAGATATCTGTCGATCAATTGTCAGCAGCTATACTGAAAAACGCCCTCGAAAGTTCCCTGACGTTCTTATTCTGTTCTGCTACGTCATTCATAGCGTAAAGTGGGTAATACCGGTAACATTGTAATTCATCGTACAACAGTAGACTACTGAAAATTGGAAAAAAAAAACCCTTGAAAAATGATGAAGTTGTTCACCGGCATACTTGTAATGAATCAGTCTGTAAACAGAAGAAAGAAGAAACACAGTTTTTAGATATGTAAAATAGACAGCATTTAGAAACCACTTTGTCATGCCTGCACTCGGTAAGATAATCCAATCCACATAAACATTTTCTGAAAGCCGTTTATTACAGAAAACAACCGCATGTTTGAAGTTTCTTTAAAGAAAATGTCGCCGTTTTGTAAACAGCGCCTGAACCTCTTGAATATCACTTAACACGACGAAACAGACCACGCGATCTTTTAAAGCTGGCAGCACTTACGTCCACAGAGAATTAACTTCTGATCAATAATTTTTTCAATCCTCTTTAGGCGCGGTCCATCATTGTTTTATATTCCCAAAGCCATTCCCAAAGTATCACACAATCTTCACGAGTTTCTGACGATGGGCCGGACCTCCGAGGAAACACAGGTCGAACTTCAAGCGTTAAAAATCCATTACCATGAGGCCATAAGAGAGCTGCGGCAAGAACCGGAAATTCAACTTCTAGAACGTTTGTCACAAGCACTTGCTGAAAACGTAACCCAATCGGAAATGTTAAAGCCATTTCATGCCCTGTGTTACAATCTCCTGAAGACTTCAGACGTTCAGACTCCACACGAGTTGAGGGCTAGACGCGATTTGGGAAATGAAATTTCTGGGCACCATAGTAAGAGACAAAAGCGCTGTGACTTAGCGCTTGATCCAAAACAAAATAATTGCACTGGTATGTGTGGCCCCAACTGTTCATGCTGGTCTTGGGTCTGTGGTGACTGTTGTTTCCATCAGGGATGTCATGAACACGATGTATGTTGCGAGAAATATGGGTCTTGGAGCGCCTATTGTGCTTTACCGCTCGGCTTCAGTTGTGAAAGTTATAGGACATGTTAACGATGGAAATGATAAGTTGCCTTTTTTTTGTAAAGTATGCATCTTTTGCTTCAATAAATTATACTTTAAAAATTAAAATAGATGAAATATAAACACATTTTTCGTTTTAAGTAAGTTATCTGTACAACTTTACCAGTTTCTTTTGGTTTAAAAAACATGGACTCAGAACCTATACCTAGTGTTTTGCTACTTAACCCTTTACAACCCAACATCAGTATGCAGGTTCTTCATACATTTCTTAAGGAGCTGACGAGGAGAATTTGTTTAACAATCAAGAACTTCTTTGGCTGGTGATCCTTTCTTTTATTCTTTTGACCTCAATGTGTGTTTTAGGGGGTGATTATGGAGGGAGAAATTAGATGCTAGTCACTTTGAGGGGTCATAGGGTTAATTTCGGTCCCGATTACCCTTTTTAAAAGAAGAATCAGAACTTATCTTTCAGGTTTGAATAACAAGGGTTTCAATAATGCTGATAGCTCATTTTTATTTCTTTTGTGCGATTAAAAGCAATTTAACTTCTATAGTATAATGATGAAACTTTCAAGAGCATATGGAGCAGTTTAACAAGACCTTGCTTTTCAATTCTCTGAAAATAGTTCTTTTTTCTCATTCCCATGAATGTAATGAAATATTCAATATTTTTATCAACAAAAATCTTTTTACTTCATTCTAGGTAAATAAAACTTGTTTGGATCGAATTTGATAAAAAAAATCATGGAAAGTTTTGTTATCAGACTTGCACTGAATTACTCAAATATACTAGTTGCAAGCATAAAATATTTGAATAGTCTAAATAGTCTAGAATCATCCAATGCACAAAATCCAAAGCCATGAATTTTTTGTAAATCACATTTTGATACGCAGTGTTATTGTATACAAAGTATCATTCCATTGATCATGTGTATGTAAATAAAAAAGAAAGACATTGTTCTTTTTGATTGTTCAACTGGTGAAAAAAATATTCTTATAATCTCTGTAAACGAGACAAAAAATCTGAGTCTCTCTCCCAAGGATTGAAACTCCAGACCTTCACACTTCATTGTTGATGCCCTACACCGAAGTAGACAGTACTTATCATCAAGTTTCACCATAGAAAGTGAAAAAAACATTTTTCTTTATACAATTAAGCTCTACAGTATTTTTTATTTTTATTTACAGGCTCTGTGCTCACAATGCTTGTCCCATTAGCCTAAGAGATACACAAAGGCCTGTAAAGTCTGTGACAATTATGTTTTTTTTTTAATCCACCTAATCATTGAAAAATTACAACCAATGTCTGATATGTACATATTAGGTGATGAGCACTGAGAAAGCAATTTCATTTGATCATAACCAGTCTTCTTTCCTATCTAATTTTGTTACACAAGTGAAAAGGAACAATGAAAGAAAACACATCACACCTATAATTACACCAACATTGAAAACCAGAGAAGCAAAGGAGAAAAGACAAAGGCAGGAGTTCAACCATCCATAGCTCCGTGATGGAAATGCTTCTTGTGTTCCCTTGGTTTAAATGTAAAGTGAAATTCAAAGGAAAATAAATCATTTGCTCACCTAGTCATTGCTTTAATTCACCAATAAGGTAATGGTGTCTCTTCAAATTTTTAAAATCAGAATTCACAAAAATTAATCCAAAATGTTTGTATCATTAACACTTTAAATTTTTAACTAATCCCACTCCACTTGATGGATGTATACAAAATTTCATCTGTCTCATCATTTACAGAACAAATAAGGGCTGTTTTTTTAACAGTAGCACCCAGTCTTCCAGCTGAGATCATATCAAATGGAGTAATTTTCTTTCCCCATGGAACAATAATAACAATGTAATATGAGTGATACCTGAATGGATCACCAGGATATGCTAGTAAATCTCCTCCAAATTTAACACCAGATGTTAAATAATACCCTTTTTCCCATAAGTCCAAAAATACCCTGTAATGCAGCTTTTCAGTTTCTGTGTGGGGGTATGTCCAATGTGCAGCTGAAAGAGTCTGCAGTCTTTGCAATGGCATAATTGTTGGAATGTGAATTAAAGTTCCAAGGGCAGACAAGGCCTTCGTTTCCTCATGATTAGTATCACGGTTAGGCGACACCCTCTGCAAGCTAGACTTGTCCTTACGTTTACAACCCAATTCAATTTCAATGTGACGGGCCTCAATGCTATCAGTTTTTCTTACTGATTCTTCATTAGTTGTCAAACCATTGTCTATATTACCTTTCGAATCCAATTGATTAGCAACTTTTTCCTCCTTTTGATTGCATTTTTCAGGATTGCCTTCTTCTAATTCTTCACTTTTCACTTTTTTTACTGGACTAGTTACATTTTCATCTTTCTCTCTCAGTTTTCTCTTCCTCCTTCTTCCCTCCTCGATAATTTCTGCTAATTCCACCTGCTTTTCTTCTCTTTCTCTTTCAAACAACTCTCTCTGTTTAACAACGCTGTCATGGCGAAGCTCATGAAACGTCTTAACTTCTTCATTCGATGGAACCGGGAGATTTTCCGGTAAGTCAAACATCCTTGCCAGTCCCTTGTTCAAAAGTAACGTGGCCTCTGCTTGCGAAAGAAGAAGCGGCAAAGAAAAACAATGGTTCTGTTTTGGTTTACGAGGTAGTGATCCAATGAGTGATCCAACTATGCGATATTCAACACGAATTTTCTCAGCATCTTCAGGGTTCCAAACGAAAACTTTACTGGATTGAGAGAATAAAGTCACACAGGTTTCCGCGCCGTCCGCCATATTGAAAATTATCTTTTTTGTGTAACCGCTGAAGTAAACTTTTTAATAATCTCGGGCGGTTACACTGAAGAGCCTAGTCTCCAGTCTCCAGTTACGAGAATTTCCAATTACAATATTTCACCCTAGTTTAGTAAATATGACAATGACAAAGATCGATATCTATACGCAGTTTTCCCAGGAAATAGTCAAACTGGTTTTTTTTTTTTTTTTTTTTCATCAAATTAGCGCATGACCTTCTCTCGGAATGTATAGTTGTTGCCTTCAAAGCTTGGGATACAAGTTTTATTTACTCGCTACGGTTCATAATATATACTTAGCACGGTATTTAAAAGTAGTCTTTAGACATAAGAAGAACTTTCTTTCGGTAGCGACCGGAGCCCATGCAATTGGCCTCTTAGCTTGAATTGTTTGGGAATGTAAGATATTTCAATCTCTTTTTAAGTCCAGGGTAAATAATCCGCGATAAGCACTGATGATTAATAAGAATTATCAACACACCTCAGCTGGTGTAGACGCCTTTTTGAGAGCCAGCAATACAAACGCCATACCAGACATACCGCGCTAAGGCATACCTGAAAACTGTGCACATCAACTATTCCACTGAGTGAGAGGCACCGGATACACAGCTTCCTAACACCTCTGCAAGAGGCGGGGGTGCATGGGCGGGGGGGGGGAGGAGGAGGAGGAGGTTAAGCGGGAGGGGGAATGAGTGTCATAAGAACATGCTGTTCAAAGGGATCACAAGTCAAACAAAGGCCCGACTTCGAAGGCTTACAGTTGTGAGTATGACACAATATGACTTTACTTCTGATACTTATTTCCGGTGTGTCTTCATGGCTCGAGAATGTTGAGACTACACTTGAAATAACGAAAAAATTAAGTCTGCCATTTCTGACAAACATGTTGACCTTTTAATACCATGAGTGAGTAAGACAGAATTTCTCCTTAAAACATCAATACAACATCGAGCAGGCAATTTATGAGAATGTAGAAAACTATCAGTTAGGATATAATTAGTTGATTCATTACCATTTTCTCTGATGTAACATTTTAAGAATTTTGCTACAGACAGTGAGGAGAAATACTAATGAGATCTTAGGAGTGAGAAGATTAAGGAAGTGGCCAAGGGCGGCTTAGCTGAGTGGAAATTTTCAAACAGTCGCTGATTGGTTACCTTATATCTGCTAACTTAAAAACTGCATCTTCTTTGGTTGCAAATTATTCCTTAATCAATAAAATCAACAATCGCGCAATTTGTTCAATGCTAAACCGGAAAAGTTCCCAGCTGAGCCGCACGCGATCTTCACTGAATATTTCTGCCTTGTTAGTACCCTATAACATAAAATTTCAAGGCTATAGTTCGCAGTTCAGTACATGGCTGAAAGTTGCGTTATCAATGGAACGTACGGCACGCCTCAACATCCCTCGAAAAATCTTCTTGATATTGGGGGGTTCCATCATTCCCATTTATAAAATCCTTCAGTTCGCTCTAAACATGTCAGCTGAATCGAGATAAGCTCACTTAAAATAGAAACACGTGCATGGTAGAGAGGCATCCGTAACGGCTTCATCCGTCGTGACTGAAAGGAAAATGCAAAGTATATTTCTTGACGGTTTTAAACTGTTCCAAAGGCGAAAAAGACGTTGAAGGCAGCTTCCTTAAGCGAAATATATGAAAAGGAAAATTTTACTCAACATCAAAACAAGAGAAAATCAAACGAAGCTGTTAGCCAATTCAACCCATTTCTTTCCCTGAGTGGTAGGAGGAGATGAGCGAATAACACAAGCAAAGACGTCACTGGATTGATCCAGTAAACAGAAAAATGAGGGGAACAACCGAAAAATTTCTAAAGAATAACGCTCCTAAAAACAAACAACCACTGGCCATACAGGAGTTTACTGGGTAACAGGTGATCGTTTAAACATTCCAACATAACTTTTTGTTATTTTTAATGAAATAAAAGCTATTTTTCTATTTTCCACGTGTCTCGCTAGAACCTGACTTCTCTTAAGTCATGCCATTTACGATAGTGGTCAGAAAAAGTGCTCTCATCATTTCCATTCTTATTTTTGAAATGTAACGTTTTTCAAAAGGTCTCTTGAACCAAAGAAACCGCTAAAATATTCATTTGTCCAAGCGTGAAAGGAAAGTTTATCACAAAAAGCGTCATCATACCGAAGAATGCGTTACCAATGCCATTGCTCCCTCATGCTGGTGATAAGCGTAATTTAAGTCTCATGTGCGTAAGACCACGGAAACACAGAATTGATGTACGCGATACAGAGCTACTCTCCCATTTTTAATTTACCATTTCTTAGAGTCTTTCTTTTCTGCTCCAGTATCACGCAAGTTTAAAGTATTTTACACAGACGTTGTGTTTCTCCTCGAAAACTACTGTTTTGCCTTGGTCCTAATTGTAAATATACTTAGAAATCCTTAGTCCTGGCAAATTAATATAATTTCTGGTGTTGAAAAGCGAAGAGTGTGACACTTGGACCGATTTACGTTTAAATAGAGCAATAAAAACAAACCGCGTTGAAATGTCATATGTTCAAATTAAATATATTCAAAATGCGCATATAAAGTTCAAGCACATTCATATGTCTAACTACTCGTTAAAACCTGTTTTTTCAACGCGGTATCGAGAGTTTATTTTAAGCTATCGAGAAGAAGTATCTTCAAACAGGTTTAACATAATCGTTCTTTCTTCTCTGTGACTGACCACTCATGCTCGATGATCGTGACATCATCTTGCTGTTGCTCATGCAGCCGAGACACTTATTTTCCAGGTCCCAGAAGCACGTTCGGCAGTAATAGACGCCACAGTCCTCGGTGTCACAGTGCAGGTACTTCCTGTTAAGTCCAGTGCCACATACAGAACATCTTTGAATACTGACTCCAACAAACTCGAACAAAGTTTTAATCCAGCTGAAATTATTACACAGAACCAGTACTGCGTCCAACCTGTTGAGTGTTTCATTTTCTTCAGAGAAGTTGTTCATCTTTTCAATGACAGATTTGTAAAACATCTTGCGTTCTTCAAGCAGTTTGTAGTACAGGTAAGCAATGCGTTTTCTCTCCCGTCTGGGGTAAAAACGCGACGCAATCAAACGGCGAAGCCGAAGGATAAATGCTTGGAGAAGGATTATCAAGAGCAGAACTCCTAGAAGAGTTGACAAGATGATGACGTAAGACTCGTTCAGCCTCTTGAGTTTCCCAGCGCACCTACTGGGAATATTGGACAGCGGTTCCTCTCGAGTGATAACAAGATAAAAGTAATGATCTAATAGAATGATCATAAGAGCAAAAATCAAATAAACGAAGTAAAACAGCAAGTATTTCAGCATGCTTCCTTTCTCGCTCTTAGCCAGTTGGCAGCCAGTTGGTTGAACGAATTTCTGTAGCTCGGCTTTTTTCAGCGGAACCAGTAAGTCAACGGCTCCGCTCGACTTGCGCATGTCCTCGATTGACTTGAAGCGAAGCGTGAGGTACTGATTGTCGAACTCATTGCAAGAAAGATACCACTTGTGATAACTGTATGCTTCGTACAATACAAGTAAAACCAATAAAGGCAACAAGAGAGTTATGATATGGACAAAGTCACAAGGCTCCCCTGCTGCGATAATAGTGTTATTTTTGTCCGTGATAATATCTTCTGTTGCCATCCGCCCAGGGAAACGTCCAATTATTTTATCAATTTGCGATAACTTGTGATAACTCGCGCTGCTGATGTCTTTGCACGTTTCTTTAATCCGGTTGTCTGTGAGGTGATCACAAGCGTTCCTAGGCGTAAGAAATTCACAGTTTGGTGGTTTTTTTAGTTTCGTACATTGGCTGTACATGTTATCGATCTCAGAGGAGCAGATGTTGAATGTGCGCCTCAGAGTACTTATGCAAATTAGTTCAGATGAATTGTTATCTGCAGCATCAGCTGATGACAACAGGGAATAATTCATGTATTTTTGCAGTTCGTGTGAAATGTTTTCGTACATTACCAAACGTTGTACAACAGCAGGATTATTTTTATCAACTAGAACAAGTCTGGTTGGGTTACCACTGCTATTGTTTGCTAACTGTCCAGTGTCCATTAGGCAAGCTCTATGAAGGGTGACCAAGCGTACATTCTCAATAAAATTGCACATTGGACCAGAAAGGACAAAAAATGTGATCAGCAACCAGACAGAAATTTTCCCTCCACATGCAAATAAGCTTGGGAAAACCAGTAAGGCGATGCATTGAAGACGCGTCTTATCGAGAAATCCGAAAATTGTTCCCACAACAAAACCGACTATAAGAGCGGAAACGATGCTAGTGACAACGTGCAAATGAGCCAGGAGAAACAATGTCAAAAATATGAACACACCCAGAAGTAATCCTAAAAATATGCCGAATAAAATTCGTAACTTCGGTCGCCTTTTTGGCGCAAGTAGTTTTTCTTTGGTCTCCTTTGCTGCAAGTCCTGCATCCTTGATGTTCTCCGTAGAGCGCTTGCCTTCTGTATCTATGCTCTCATACGAAGCCATTCTGTTCTTCATGTGCTCTTTGGTCTTCCTGATTACGGATGATGTTGGCTTCAGAGTTGTTGAACCAGCTTTTGATTTCTTATTTTTGTCTTTCGGTTTCTCGGCCGTTGTTTCATCTTTCACTCGCTTCTTCGTTGAAGGCGACGATGGTGGTGTTTTGCAATGCATCGGTGTATCGTAGATATGTGGTTCGTTACACTCTACACAGCCTTGATCGTTTGATCGGGCAGGTTTAGGTGGTAAAGCCACGTTGGGGACTTGATAAATACTCGCTTCGTCCTTCGACAGTGGGTTCTCTTGAATATTAACTGCAGCGCCCCCAGCAGCGCGTTTGTTGGTCACGTTTGATTGATTTTTCTCGCCAGATTTCTTCGCGTTTTCTATCGGGTTAATTTTAACCGGCTGGCTTTGTGCTGGTCTAGTCTCTTCCTTCGGTTTACTATTCTTGACCGTCTCTTTCAGTTGGGGTTTTGTCTCCTTACTTTTTTCTATGGGTTCGTAGTTTCCGTCCTCGTTGAAATCTTTATTCGGCGTGGGCTTAGATCGTAGAGAATCCTTCGCAGTAGCTGCTGTCGGTAGATTTTTCGTGTCCACTCGTGGGGCCGCTTTCGTTTCTGTGGACTTTAAACTGTCACCACTCTTATTTAAATTCAATCTGAAAGGCCTTCCAATCGCTTTAGGCGGTTCTTTTTCTGTTTCAGTCGCACTGGACTCTGGTTTCTGTTTCTGAAGTGTCTGGAGTGATCTAGGAACAAACTTTGGCTCCTGTTTATCATCTTTCATTAGATTTCCGGTTTTCGAAACGTCTCGCTTCGCTGGCTTCTCATCATCGTTACAATAATTTCCATCTACAGAATCTTCTACAACTCCTGAGTCCCCCGAAGTTTCCTTTCGTTCCTCTTTCTCTTGTGGTTGTTTCATGCTTCCGGCAAATGGTTTCGGGTAAAGCGGTGTTTTTCTAACTGAAGGCGTAGTTGTTCTATTTTGAAGCCACGCGGGTTTCTTGTCATCTTTTGCAGCAGGTTTTCCCTCGCTATTAGTATCTGTATCAGGACTTCCTGAACCGCTCCCTTTTTTATTATTTCCAGTCAGTTTTGCCGCACAGCTCTCAGGAAATTTTCCTGTTTTTCCACTGTTCAAATTTTTGCCATACATCCATCCGTCTCCTCTTTTACGAACGTCGAAAATAATATCACCTTTCTCAACTGCCATCGGCGAGTCTTTGCCACCAAACCTGGCTTCCTTAGCATCGGGGGTAAAATCTTGAGTTATTTTAAGATATAAGCCGTCCATGATGTCTAGAATTTTGATGACAGAGAATTAAAAACGATTTATTTCACGAACGTCGCTGGGTTCTCATTTCGCTCGCTTGTTTGAATTTGAATCCACTAAACAAAAGAGTTGGAAGTGATGTTTTCATATCGCATCACATGACCGGTTTTCCAGCTGACTTCACTCACGCCACATCTTATTGGTTCTGCTTGATCGCTTGTAAAACACTTGATCTTTAGCTTTCACAAATCACTCAGCTATGGATCTGTTCTGCAAATGGATGATAAATAAGGCATGCCACTTTTAAAAACAATAAATAAACGATATCATTAATTAAAAGCATTTGACACTCAGTGTCACGTTGCCAATTTCCTCTGCAAAAAAGGTTGAAAATTCTAATCGCAATGTGCCGCAATTTGCCAGAAGCTGTGGGTATGTTTTGGTCTGTTTTGGTCTATTTAATATGATTTTTGGCTACCGGCATGCATATTCATATTTGATTGCAGCAAAGTCGAATCACCTGCGATGCAACTTGTACGGAATGTCAATATTCACCCACTGACTCGGATATCAAGGTACAAGTATTGGAAACGAGTTTTAAACGTCAATTCTAAAATTAGCGCCATATGGTTCAGAACACAAGAAATTGTTACATTATTCAGTGTGCCTCTCCATGTGGAAATTTAGGGCTCCCAACAAACTGGGGTTGTCCATTTGTTTCAATTTTTAAATCATGATATATCATTTCAAAATTTGCTCCAGGGAAGTAACATCACAGAGTCTCAAGGAAGCAATATTTCTTGCCAAACTGACTACGTGACACCATATGAAAGCTTTGACTCTAATGAGAATTGCCTATAAAACTGAGAAAATCAGCAGTGTAAGAATAAGAATGATTTTCATTAAAAAAATTGACTTAAAACTAACTCTAAGTACCACAATAAACTTTTATTTTACTCTCGGATTAAGGCTAGTCAAAATAAAGTCATAATTGAATATCCACATGATGAAATTCTTGAATCTGCTTGAATGAACAACATTAAGCCAAACTGATAAAACTGATGACTCACAACTCACTATTAAAACCACAAATTTAGAACACAAAAAAACTAGAGTAGATATCCATATAGAATCGATTTAAATGTCTTTGTGTTTGAGCCAACGACGAAGTGTGGTAGTGTCTTTGCTTTTGAAAGGGCACTCTGTGGCAATTTAAAATAATTTCATTATATTTTCAAAATTATAGAGAATGTCAATTAGAGTGGCTGAAGTAAAAAACGTCAATGCTTGGAAACAGAGACCAAAATAGTTTGGAAAATGATTGAGAATTAAGCTTCAATTTATTGTTGTGAAAATCTGAAAGGTTTGATCAAATATCTAATCCAAATCAGCACCAGTGATGAGCTCCAAAATCAAATAAAAATTCTTGATCCACAGTTCGCAAAATATATTTGCTTAACTCTTACTAGCTCAGATTGCTCAACATACACTCCCTTAGGGAATGAAAAATTACACAATCCTGAAGGTGATGACTTTTGTACATAATTTTTGCATGAAACCTCTTCTCAGGACAGGCATTCTCATTTAAGTACAACTTAAGTTCCAGTGTGAAGATTGTGTTTCTTTGAAAATGAACCTCTGAAGGCTACTTCCTGAATTGATAATTGTTTCAAATTTACAAATTATTTTTTTCTCTTTTTTTAAACTGGATACTTCTGACATTACTGATCCACACAGCACATCATTATGGAATGCCCTACTCTGTTTAAACTCTATACGTGATTTCACACACATACACAAGCCAAGCTACCTCAAGAGGAGGAGCATCTGACTTCAATGCCTGAAAGTTCTACAACTTAATTATGTTATTTCACAAATAATTCACCCCTAAGCATTGTTAACTTTTAAGTCTTTTCGCCTTCTTCATATCAAAGGCAATGAGAGTGGGGAGGGAGGGAAAGGGGTTCATCACTAAGACAGAGTTCCTGAAAATTTCCAAAATCCCATTTATCCATGAATATTGACAGGCAAGAAAAAAAAAGACTAGTCTTCGTCTATTCCTGTTGTTAAGATTATTTAGCTACATATTTTACATTGCAATTCCATTCAGTTCGGAGACATATCTAACAATTTTCAGTAAGAATTAACTAGAAAACTGATCCTTTGCTTTACAGAGGCTAATTATGCATCAGGCAGGCAGGTACCTGATTTATGACAACATCATCACACTGAACTACTAGGGGCAATAGAAATGCTTCACCAGTACGTAAAATTTCGAAAATTCGCTGATTTATACCAGGGAGTGTGGTTATCGAAGAATAAAATAAATAAATTAAAAAAAACTATTTTATTTCCAAGTAAATTCATTTTGTCTTTAGATCAAATAATTTTGACATGAGAGAATCCAAAGCCCTCGAAAAGAACGGTTTTTGGAACACAAGGATTCCTTAAACTACGGTGTATAGTCATTTTATGTTAAAATACATCAAAAGAGTGAATCCTTCGGTCAATAATGATTAAGCTTCTCTCAAGCTTTTGTTTATCTTGCAGATTTTTCCCTGGTTTTACGTCTAAAGCGAAATAAAGCATCAACGATCAAGACCTTCCCTCTTACTACTGAAAATACACAGCCCTTATAAAAAAATTGGAAGAACAGAGTAGGGAAGGCTTGGTAAAATTATGAACACCGAGGAAATACATGTGGAAGCCACACGACATAGGATTACAGGCGATTCGAGTTGCCAGGCAAAAATAACATTATGGAATGATCAAAGACTCTATTTTTAAGATTGGATCGTAGAAAACGTTACAAGCCTTAAATAGACAAGTATAATCAAAGATATGTCGAAAAGTCTTACCTCCAGCGCGGAAAATGTTTGACGCCCATCGAGAGACACAGCTGTTGTTTCACTATGTTGTTGCATGCACCTGCATAGCAAGAGCCCGCGAGTCGAAATCAGCGCTAACATGGGAGGACAATAGTTGAAGTCTGTATTTTTTCAAGATGGCGTCTGGACTTGCCGTAGACATCGCGATTGAAAGTCTGCTTGAGAGTGAAGTGGAAGAGATCTCTAGGGATGGACAAGAAAAATATGTACCGTAAGTGCTGTTCGTTAGAATTTCAGAATTCAAATTTGGCTCTCTGATTCTGATTTGACAAGATTTCCACAGACAATAGGCCGTCAGAAAGCTTTGAAAGTACAACATTTTTTCCTGCAATAGTTTTGTATACATTTAAAAACCTTTTTGAGGTATCAAAACGATATTCTTGAAGGGGGTATCTAACTATTATGATCAATCAACTCTCAGATTGATATAGCAATACACATCGTTCGAGTCATTTTAGTAGAGAAGATGTTTAGAACTTGTTGATGTGGAGACTAAGGATTGGGAAGTAAATTAATTACTGCTCATATGGATGTGTTAACACTTACAGGCAGCTTTCCATGTCAGAGAAGCTGGCCAAACTAGTGCACAAGATAGACTTTTTATCAGATGTAAAGGGGCACAAAGAGGATGTAGAGAAAGAAGATGATGAAAAATCATTGGTAACATTTCAACCTTCTCTGTGGCCGTGGGATTCTGTTAGGGAAAACTTGAGGTAAATATTTTTTCAAATATATGTTTACCATTCTACTCCAAATATCTAATATAAAGGGTATTAAATTCTCTATCTGTTCTATATTTACTTGTAAATTATTTATAGAGTTAGGAGTTGAGTCAAGATAATGCATTCCAACCAATAAGTTGGACTGCTATTATCATAAGATTGCTGAATGACATTTGAGAACAGTGAAGAGAAGTTACATTTTAATCACTTTTGTGGAGGGATTGGACTACAACCTCTATCGGGAAAAATTCTTAAGACACTCTTGATAATTGAAATATTTAATGGAAAAATTATGCAAATGATTGGTTTCTCAACAGGAAGTCCTTAACTGAAGTCTGTGTATTATCTGATGTTCTGAATGTGGTGCGAGACAAGAAATATTTAGTATTGGACCCAGTCTCACAAAACCAAGCCACTCCTAAGCCAACTTTGTCTTTGATCACTAAAAAGAAGGTTAGGAAATGGAATTTACTCAGAAACTGTCTCTGGAACTGAATTTTAATCATCTTATGAGTGGATCTTGGACCTTTAACTTTGGAGAAACCAGCCAGAGTAGTTAAAATTATTTTGTTGATTAGATCACAGGCATTTACTCACATGTATACCTATAAAAGACAAGAACAAGGCCTAAATTCAAGTTTTTTCAAGATTTGAATGTCACTTTTGTGTAATTTTGTGTGAGCATGTCCTTGTAGTGTTTTCAAGTTTCTTTAATTGAACAGCTAGTTCTTCTTGCTTGTGTTGGTGTCGTAAAGTGTAGTTTATGAATGGGTTCAAGTTCAAACAATTTCCTACTATAGCTGCTGTACTTTTATTTGTGTTTTCCTTTGTTTTAGAGATACATGGTGTATGTTATTGTTCTTAAAACTAAGAGAAAAAAAGAAACAAATTTGACCAGTTTTCATAATTTTAGCCTAAAATTAATTTTAAATGTTAATATAGATATGCATTGCTTGACATATAAGACTCTTTGTCAAAGGAATGATCAACAATTGTCTATTTTGTTCAGGGTCTTTGTAATGCTGCTGATATTCTGCTACGAGGAGCTCAGAGAATGGAAGATGCAGTCAAAGAAAGAGCTGATCATACATCAAGGCACTTAGGGAGCAATGCAAAAGATTTCCATTCTGAACTTATGATGCTTAGAAAGAGGTGGAGGTTAAAAAGAACAGGCACTTCTTTAATGGGGGATTTGACATATCGCTCAGGTTAAAAAATCAAAGAATGTGTACTTCTGTGTTTACACAATAATTTGTAGACAAATACCACTTCATTATTTGTAAGCAGTGTTAACCCTCTTAATCACCCTCAGGAGGGATCAGCACTTGTGTTCTCTGTATTATTTTAATACACGGTTTACTAAACAGCCAATGAGAAGGACTTCAAAGAGGTTAAATCAAAGATTAATATTTGCAATAAAGACTTGGGTGTTTCTTTTCATAGCTGGCTCACAGTTCAGAAATCCAGGACTGTTTGAGGTTAACAAAGCTACAATAGCTGAAGATAAAACAGAACAATCCACCCCAGACAACAGAGCTTTGGAGGTGACTGTTGGAAGTGATTTGGAAGGAACAGCAGAAATCAGAGTGGCTATTGTGGAGTCTGGAAAAGATCTACAGATTGCATCTGTTAGAGGTAATACTTTGTTTGGTTTAGGCAATGTATAATTAGGTATTTTTACTTTGGTTGTTTCACTTCTGTAACAATAGTTAACTGTAAATATATGAAAATCATATATTTGAACTGTGGATAAAGAAATGATTATTGAAGTGATCTTCACAGTAATGAATACTACTTAAGCAACAGTGAAAAGAAAGCCTGAAAAAAATTCAGGCCAGTATAGAATTTGAAGCCATGACCTTTGTGATACTGGTGTAGTGCTCTACCAACTGAGCTAACAAGCCCAAGAGAGCTGGTCATTATGTTGATTCTGAATAAACTGTGAAATAATGAATAAATACTGCTAACTGACTAAGTGTACTGGAGTGGTATTGCAGGTGTATTTGGAACCAAAATATGAGGTGCATAACACTGAGTTTGCTATTACTAATCCCATATTTAACAAGTGCCAATAGGATAATTGTTTTTAAAATTTAATTGAATCTTGAATACTTGTGTATTTGGAGCCTTTTTCAGCTCAGCAACAGTTTGTGTAATGCATAATTTCCATATAAGGTGACTTGGAATATGAGCTGATAACTGCAGTTGAGTGATCCAATTCTAGAAAGCAAAATTGGGATTTGAAAATTTAATGAATGTGCACACAAGTCTTGAGCAATGTAACATCATAGTCTCTTGCATGATGCAGCATACTTGTTTTCAGCTGGTAACCCATAAAATTTACTACCTGGAGTAGCTCTTAGAACCTCCTAGCATTACTTGGAATTCTTGAAAATCTAGGATGACCTGGAAAAATGATTGCTCTACCTGATGATTTCTGATGATGATTTCTTTGACCTGCTATGCTAAAACAATGATGACAATATTATCAATTTTGCCACTCTTGGGACAAATGGCTGCTTGTTTATTACTGTATTGGCTTCCCAAGCACAACAGTTGAGAATTCATCAGACAACCTCTTGCATTTCTGAAAGTGTGTAATCTGCTTTTCTTTTGTGTCTGTAAGGTTTGATGAGTGGTTGCTATGACAATATGCCAACAGTTATTCCATCATGGCAACAGAAGCTGGAATCAGCTCAGTCCAACTTATTTTGCAAAGAGTTATTTATGCAGGTGGGAATATTGTATGGACCTACTTTGATCATCTAAATTGCAAAAAGAAGAAAAAAACACTCAACTGCAAGCAGACAATTTGTTGTGCAAAACAATCAGTTCAATGGTTTCCTAGCATTTCTACAGTCCAGTTGGTATTTTTCAAATGGAGAGTGATAAACATGAGTTGTTAAGTTGTCAAGATAAAAAAACATAGAAAGATTGATCCTCTAAGAAAATGTGTAATTTAAATTAGCTGGGAAACTGTAGTACATGTCCTGTACAAATCTATTTAAAGGCTAGTAATTTGTATTTTGCATTCAGACCCACATCATTGCTGTGTAGAGTATTCTGGTTCACTTCTTGTTTTTTTTCTCTGACCAATGAGGTTTCAGCCTGTGGTCTGCAGGTGTACTCCCCATTTTTTTCCTTTTTTTATCCTGACAGTTTCTGGTATAAATCAGAGATCTCACAAGAATAAGATATCACAAGAGTTGAGTTATCAAGCTCTTGCATTGTCAAACATCATATAGACTATGAACAACGCAACTTAAATGAGCCTTTGGGAGTTTGATCCTGATGGATGGTAGTATTATATGTTAAACCCTTTAACTCCCATGGGTGACCAAGACAGAATTTCTCCTTACAATATCAATACAGTATAGCAGACAAGTGATGAGAGTAAAAAATATTAATTAGGGGATTATTAGTTGATCCAATACCAAATTCTCCAAACTAGCATCACAAGAGCTATATGGCAGGCAGTAAGGAGAATTACAAATGAGATCTTGGGAGTTTTAGAGTTAAGTGTCCATAAATATTTATGTGTATACATGTACATGATCATTACAGACATTTTATGCAGCGTTTCACTTATTTCTCTGTTTCTCTAATGAACAGCTGTCTCAAGGAGCTTACAATACTAAAGAAAACCGACCTCACTTTGTGATGGCCAATGAAATAAGAGCTGAGGTAGGGTTCCTTTTTTAAACTGTTATGTCAAATTTTCCTGTGGGGAGGCCAATTTATAAAACAAGACAACTTTTAGTTTCATCTGTAGGAATAGTTTTCACATTATTGCAATTAATTTGAATTATTTTTATAATAGATTTTTCCAGGAACAGATCTTTGTATAACATACAGCTGTCGGAAAAACAGTTCAGAAGAAAACTCTTCTAAGGTAGCAATTGCCAATATGTGTTTCCTAATGTATATTTTAATGTTGATAGGATTATTGACACCAGTTAGCAGTGCATGTACTTATTGACCTTTCACTCCTATGAGTAATTAACATAGAACTTTTCCCTATAATAGTCATATGTTATTCAGGAACAGATAATGAGAATAATCAAACTTATTGGGTAGAAGTTGTTATCTTGATCTAACAACAAATTCTCGTAACTAATTTACAAGGAAAAGTGGAGCAGCTAGAGGAGAGAATTAACAATCAGATCTATGGAGTTAAGGGTTAGCAACACACTCAGACTTGTCTATTGAAGTAAAATAATGCAGAAAAGGCGACAGGCTCTACAAAGAAATGATTTTGGGGCGCCTCTTGGAAGAGAGATGATATCACTGTGGGTCTGCTCTTAAAATTTTATTTCACTTCCTAGCTAGAGCAATCCTCTCTGTTGGACCATGTGATTTTAAACTCTTTAGCAAAGACTTACTTGGTTTTTTTTTTCTTTTTCTAATTTTATCTCTATTTGTTTACATATTTTCTTTGAATTGCTCTGATGTAGACATATAAATTGTACTGTCCCTATTCAGGTGGCGCATAAGGATAAAGCACCTCGTGCTTACTCTCTTGAGTATTCTCTTCACTCGCTTCTCAGGAAGCAGCACTTAAAGGCACAGTCATTGCAGACACCTCGTCCTGTTACTGCATATCCCATGCAAGGGGGCAGCAAGAGGCTGTGTCTTGCTGGAGCATCAGCTCTAACATCTGCTGAGGTAGCACCAAATCTACAAAGGTATTTAGAATTTAGTATTAATTTTTTAAAACTGGCTAGTCTTAAGTGCATTGAGACCAGTTTAAAAGCCCCAGAGGTAGGTCAGAGGGCAAGTTCTTTGCCTTAGAATGCTAGTACTTTGTAACCACTCTTATGAGCTTAGAGTGGAGTTGTTTTTTGTCACAATTACACCCTTCAAAAACATGTTATGTTGAAGTAAATAAATATGTGAGAGAGCAGTTAGACACAGACACTGAGAATATCATTGGTAATATAAAACGCAGCACAATGACCAGGGAAAGTACCATTCTCTTTCACTCTTTGACCACACCCAGCCAAGTGTACCGAGCTTTGCATGGCCTTTCTTAACAAGCCTAAAGTTATGTATGCGTACTTACCAATGTTTTTAATTTATTAAATATTTGTTTAAAAAGATTGATATTCTTGCGCTTGTGCTAAGCTTGATTTCTAAGTCTTCTTTCACTCTTACAGTGAGAGTCTTTTAGAAACTGTCCTGAAAGTCTCAAGACACAAAGTTCTTCAGAAAAGGTATGAGTTTCACTCTTGTATTTTGAGTGTAATTTGATTGTTTCACTTTACCAGATTGTAAATTAGGACAAACCACATTAGCGTTGATGCCTTCTGTAATTATTCGAACGTAACATTGTAGAGAACATCTAGACTCTTTCACACTTAAGAATGACAAGGAAGAAATTTCTCCTCTCATTGAATTTGAGGAAAGGAGAACATCACAAGGGGACATTGTTTGATTTCAAACCAAATTCTCTGTATTAAGATTGTAAGAAATTTTATAGCAGACACCGGGAGAATTTGTATATAGATCTTGGAACTGAGAGGGTTACGTGTTGTTTTATTGATTCAACAAGCACAATTGCCATTTAACCGTTACAATCCACAATAACCAACATCGAAAAATACTATGTATTCTAAAGAGTATATTTTTTTTTCACACGTTGTGTCTTGATGCCTATTATTTGGATATTTTTTCGGCAGGGCCGTGGAGGTGATTGATGATCTGAAGTCCAGACTGAATGATCCTTGTATTACATGTCATTGGAGCACTGTAGGCAGTGACACTAATACATCAGCTACTGTTCACATCACTTCGCCAGAGGTTGGACATCTCGCTAGGTACGTAATTGGCGTCTTAATAATTACTTTGGCGTGCAGAGAATGCCATTTAATTCTGAGGCTAAGTTATCAAGTCAGGGGTATGCCCCGCCTGCGAGGCAAGTGGTTTCTGAGTGCTGCTCCTCGTCCCAAACCTCAAGCGACTTCGCCGTTCGTTTTCTCTGCGCTGCTCCTAAACGGTATTAAAGCGCGCACAAAACATGATCACCAGAATCAATTGTGAGCCATTCTCTCTCTAAGCGATTGCGCGCGACTGAGGAAAAACAGTTACAAGAATTCTGATTTTGATCACGCTGCATGAAATGTATTTGTCCAGGTCATCATTCCAGTTACGCGTGGGAGTACGAGGAATTCGTGTAGTGAGTGCTGATGGAGAAAATGTTGACCTTCCCACCCACCCTCAGGATTTAGAAGACTTCATCTTAAGTCAGGTTGGCTTGAAGACTTGCTTGTCACTGTCACTTCGTGAATCAAATACATCATCGTCCTTTTGGTAGTTGAGCTGAATTGCAATGTATTCAAATTCCTCTTTCTGCAGGTTTGCAATCATCGCTTATTAGTGGCCAAGTCTCTGGCGCAGAGCCTGGGCTGGCACGTGATCCATTGTAGTCGTCACGTGGGCACTGGGGCGAAAGAAAGACAGGGTCATGTGGGTGGACTGATGGTGAAATCGCCAAATGGAAACAAGTAAGAATTAAAATTTGCGCCCAGCTTGTTGTAGTTTTACATTTGACAAAGTAAGAAACAAGCTCAGGGTTGTCATTAAAAGCTGTTCGGTGGCGGCAACCCAAAGATCATTTTGTGCCGGCTACATACACAAGTACTTTGGCGTAATAACTTAGTTGTCCATACAACTTTACTGAGACCCCAATTATAGTTTCCATATCATCCTCCAAAACAATCCTAAGTCATTTGGGGCGCTAACAAGGAAAGAAATGCCAAATGGTTACCTCAGGGACCGCGTGATTACGCTACCACAGTCTCTAGGCTTAAGTTCGCACATACTTTTTTTTCCATACGATTGGTTGGAGCGACTTTGTGATTTCGAAAACTGAAACGATCGTGAAGATCGGGCGATATTCGGGCGATCGTATTGAAATCGGGCCTCGGAGGCTACTGAGTATACAACTCGGACTCCAGCTTGAATAGGCGCGGATATTCGAGACTAAGTTTAATCCTGAAAATTCGATATCTCTTTTGAAGTGTCTTTTTGTCCCCTGCGTTTTGATTTAAATGGAATGAACGCTTTTGAAACCACTGAATAATTACGTTATTCATAAATTTTTTTCAGAGCTGTCGCAGTCCGCACAGGACCAGCCAGCGGTGTGAGCGTTTTGGTCAGGCGCCCTCAGCTCCCTAATGGCGTGGCGCCCGAGTTACTTGGCGACATGAACTGGGGGTGCCTGGGGGGAGATTTTATGGAGGTGCACTGGTCAAAAATGCCAGGAAGAACTTTTGTGCAAAAAATATTCTTACTGTTAGCTATTGAAATGTACTGATATCTGATATATATTTAGTACTTGTTTATAGCTACAATAAGTGACCAATAACAAAAAGAAGATCATGGTAGCTGATAAACTTGTAATCAGGGTCTTATTTATGCTTAGAAGGCTCCATGCTAAGCATCAAGAGTGAATCACCTGGTATTTTCTGTTCATGATCTGATAATTGACTTTTGATTATGTACAGGGAAGTATAATTATAAAAAAAGTTAAGTCATTAAAGTCTTGCATTGATGTTGTGATAAAGTGAAACATATAGGATATTTGCTCGTAAGGCGGATGACCTGATGGCAACTTTTTGGTCAAAGGAAACTTATGGTATAAACTCCTTTGAGTACTAGAACGAGAGAAATATTACGCGCCCTTTGGCCCACCCAGAGTAGCTGTTAGAAAAAGTGACATACTGAGGTACCACACATGAAAATTTCATGAAGGGTTGATGTAATTGGTGATTTTAACCCCTCTCCCCACCCCTTCCTTGCTTGTGGCACAACGAAGCCAATCATTGCAGTTGTTAAAGCCAAAATAAAAACCAATTGTCAAGTTATCTAGCCGCCATTTTCTTCAGGTCATCATGCAAGGCTTCATAAGGCCTGACCGACTTGACTTCCATGTGTACACAGTCTCCCATCTGCCTCATCATGGGCAGGTCAAACGAAATACGATCCACTTCGTACGGACTCTCCACACATAACAGGATGTATACCTACAACACCAGAAAGTTCATAAACTATAAGAAACATGCGCAGACTATCATTTACTTACTTCAAAGGCGCTTGAAAACTACTGAACACTTAAACAGCCCAGCCTGCCACTAGTCTCCTATTACTCGTTGGTAGAGCATTCGAAGTACTCATCGGAGGGTCGTAGGTTCCACACCTATTAGGAGCGCGCACTTGGAGTTCTTTTTACTCAGAGTATGCCTTGGCCTGTGTCACTCACTGAAAACATCATCTTTTAACTGGACACTGATCGCACAATTTGAACCATTTTAGAAAGACTGTTACCAAAAGGGGCCACGATATCACATCGATCATTGGCAGCATCAACCAAATTAGATCTGTTTGGTTGTAGGGAAAGACTTACCAATATTGATTGAATCAACGATTCGAATGTCATTACTGTTTTATCCGAATGTATCAACTAGAATCACCAAATCAATTTAGAGGCCAGCCAACTCAAATTTTATTAAAAACACTTTTTCAACGGACCAAGCAAAGAAATGCATCCTTCTTTCTACCTCGAACAAAGACCAAAAGAATGAGGCTGGGGAGTGGAAACGAGCCACGATGTCATTTTCAAAACGTTCAAAATATTCTGTTAGTCAAAAGCTAATTTAGGCGGGAAAGTTTTTTCTGTGAGTGCGTGATGACGTTGAGATGCATGAGAAGTGAGATGCATGAGACGTGAGATGCGTAAGTTAAAACATGCCTTAGTCCCAAAGGTAAACTATTGTTTTCGTCGTTGTTTTCTTCTATCAAAGAACAGGATGCATCATGAAGTATGGAGTTGTGTGAATACTTTGCTTACCTTTCTTTCTCCTACCACCTTCCACAAGTCGACCACCTTCCCGCTTTTCTTTCCTCCTAAAGCAGCTTTGGCCTCCTGTAACCAAACGGCCAACAACTCGTCTTGCGTCTTACCTGCATCAATGAAACAGAATTCAGCGAAATGTAAAACTCGCAGAAAATACTTTTATTTGATGAACTACTCCTGAAGGATTCTCTCTCAGAAGCGCTCCAATGCTCCACTAGTGTGCCACAGAGAACTCGTTGCTAGGCTCTTGTAAGCCATTAAAAGGCGAAGCATTGTGCATTGGTGAGATGGGATTAAAAAAAAAATAATGGTACTTTAACAATGAAACACATGCTTAATGAAATGAAGTCACTGAAAAGACGAATAATATTTTTGTAGTTTACGACGGGGTAACTAATGTGATGGCCTTCCAGTCTTACCTGGGTATTCTATAATAAACGTTATCCAGTAGAAAAGTCCTGCTTTCGGTACAGTAGGTATGTCTTCAAACACCGTTTCATCCCCATTATTAACTCTTTTACTTATATCTGTTGCTAGTCCCGCGTAAGGTCTGAGGGGGGTCACCTCCATTTGTACCTGATCACCCATCTCCTTAAACATTGGCAAATGAAATGACAGCCTATCGATTTCATCTGGATTCTCTGCTTTCATAACTGGAAACAGATTAAAATTTCGAGGGAGCGTTCACTTACTGGAAGTTAAATTTTAAACCAATTTTCTTCAGTGAGTTTATTTTCTTCACTTACCACAAAATACTTTGCGCTCTCCCACCAACTGAAAGTGTTAAACCAAAACAATAATTTACATCAAAATATTACAAAATTTAATCTCTTGTTTACGTCAAATGGCAAAAAGGAGTGATAAAACATAGCTATGTACCCTTTTCATATATAACTTGAGACAACTTTTGACAGTTTGCGTCGCATTCTTCTCTGATTTGAAATATGTGAAATTTTATTTCAATGTCCCGAAACTGACACCTTTTACTGCCTTTTAACTAAGAGACCGAGAAGCTAGAGAGACCGATTTTTGCCCGAGTAACTCCTAAATATCCACAGATCTTTGGTGTTACCAATGACGCTCTTATTTGTCTTTGTCGTGCTCAAACAAAAAAGTCATAATACCGATGGTTTGTTCTGAACTGATTTTATTTGATCAAACTCAACAAGATTTGGTTCCCGCTCATGGCACGACGACACGCATGAATGATTTCGGTTCGATAGACACATTCAGATATTATTGTTCAAATAGTATTTTTTTCATCAGAAGTTTTGTAATTCCCTGACACAGAGAGGCATTTTCCAATGATTCATTATAGGCTATTATTTCCAGAGACTAAATTTGTATTGTCCCAAACTTGTACGGACCCGAGGTTATGGAGGGTCTGAGTTTTCTTTGTTGTGATAAATTTGTGGTTAATTACTAAGACCTTTTGGTCTTTTTGGGAAAATTTGAAAAACAGCAGCCGGTCAGTAAAGATGAACGACTCAGATTTTTCAAAAATATTCCTACCTTCCATATCTGTAGTATTTTTCCCTTCTCCTTCGCTTTTAGTGCCACTTCTGCTTCTGCTGCCCAAGTTTTGATAAACTGTTCTTGTGGTATTCGTTTGTACTCAATGGTAAACTTTATTAAGTACAGTAAGCTCATTTTAGAACCAAACGCTATTGAACGTAAGAACAGCGTAGTTTTCAGGAACTCCCGTACAACTTCTGTCTGGTACTTTGGTATTAACTTTATTCCATAAAATTCGCTGTATTGAACTGCAATATTTTCTCCTACAAAAGATGCTAACATATTCAAATTACGCAAATCAACTGACAGGGATAATTAATGAATTTTTCTGTAGTTAGCATCATTAGTTAAATAGATTGACATACCGGCGGATTGTCGCTGATTGCGAGTTGAAAGAAATCAGAAGTTAACGCTAAATGTGTTCTGTAGCTCAACTTAGGCTTTAAAATAATAGAGAACTTTTCAGCTACGTGCTTAGCAGCAATGTAAGTTTATTTCTCGGAACGCGCAGTGACGTAAACGGGGTCAAGTGCGTGGAAGAAAAGCCTATTGGATTTTACGTGCAAAAGTTAGTTAGTTTAGTCGGCTCAGAGCAAAGTGTATTATTTGGAGTAATACAAGATATCAATCTCCTCTGGTTTATGTTGTGCAAAGTGAATCGCTTTTTCCTAATACTCTCGATACGCACAGCACCAGGCACTGTGCGCGTTAGACCAGAAGATGTGGACTACTCAGTTTTTTAATTGAAAACGGTTCAATACGCGAACTCGGAGAAAAACGTGATTCAAATGTGCTCGTTACGTCAGCTAAAATATAAATGAACTCGAAGCAATTAAAGGGAGTCAGATGAAAGGCTAAGCAAGAATTCCTCTACTAGTGGGGACAATATGATAATGAACAACTACAGATGGCGCCTAACATGAACTTACACGGAATCGAATTCCATTAATTCTTGACCACAGAGATAAGTCGTATTTTTCGGCTTTCTTTCTTTTGTTTCATGTTATTTTTAATTTTTCTGCAATGGCCCTGTTTTGCTCTTTCAGCATTAAAACGGCCGCGTGGATATAACCCTAATGATGTTCATCGGGGGTATCTGGTACTTAACCCTCTCAATAATTGTTTTTATATGTCTCTAACGTCTGAGCCGCCTTCCTTCTTTTACCAATCATCTAAGAAAACATAGCAAGCTGAAACTATCGTCGATGCATTGCCGACGTCAACGACAATCAAAACTGATTCAAAATTGATCATCGACGAGCGTTAGGAAAATAGAAATGGTCTTTGCTTCTGTCCAACCATCCAGGCGAGAGGAAATGTCTGAGATTAAGGATTAGACTTAGCTTTCAAAATCTAGAACGGTCTAGAAAGCAGCGGTGAAATTCCATTCTTTGGAGTTTTGCCTACAAACGAAAATCTGCTTACTATGAATAGATGCAACAGACCATAAGGATCTCTTTATAGATGAAATTATTTAGTCTCGTTCCCAGTGTCTCTCTCCATCCCATTCCCTGAGTCCCTGATATACCCCTCTTATAGCCGGAGGAATTTTAGAATTTAAGGGTCGCTAACATCATAAACACTTGAAACAGCGAAAGCGTAGAATTTTAATTTTGTATTCGATTTACCTGAAATCTGCCAAAGTTTTTTCGCATTCTTAACCATTCATGTCGTATGTATCTAAGAAACACTGACAACCCTTCTTGCTTTCTATGGCTGGCCGCGAATGCAGATGAATTCGTCACTTGACATCTTAAATCTGTTAATACAACTATATTAAGTATCTTAGAGCTCTGACTTTTTCTTAATAGTTTAATACATCATTAACTACGTTCTAAATTCAATTCAGTGCGAGAATGGTTTACAATCCGATGGCCCTATTACATGCTTGTTATTCTGCTAGCTTTTGTAGATCTTTGGCCCATTCCTCTATCGGCCGTATCGACTTGCAATCTATATGGACTTTGCTTCCCATCTTTTTCATGACAGGTAGGTCCAGTGACATTCTGTCAACATCAGTCGGATCATCCACACAGACAACGGCTATAACCTGAAAAACATATCATAAGCAACGTTTGATGAAAGTTTGGTGATTAGTCTATGTGCTTATGCACATCATTTGTGCAAAAGCAAGTGAAATGCGCCTTAGGCGGCCTTAACGTTTATGAAGACGTGAGTTCACTTCCAGGTGATGTTTACTAGAACCGACATTTTGAGCAAAACTGATCTAAAACCATCACAAAACTGAATGACTGAATGGGTTGTTCGCGCTGTGATAATATTGGGCATTATCACACAGCCACAAGTGAAAACAATCGATTAGTTAAGTTTTTAATTAAGTACTCGCTTTGTACGGTATCAGTTTAAAGTGATAGTTACTTTACGTTCCGCTACCACTTTCCACAAGTCCAGGATGATTCCAGACTTTTTTGCCTTGAGAGCCTCTTTAGCCTCCTCAGCCCAGACAGCAAACAGGTCCTGTTGTGTCATGGCTTTGGAAAAGATGAAATAAAAGGAGACGAGAAAAGGTGAGAGAAATTGATTATAAGGATTCATCTGATTCGGATAAAGCCTAAAATGTAGCTCGAACCGAAATTGGTGACTCATATGACCGCGAGGTCCATGGCATTATGAGACAACATCTGCCTGCCCATTGCAACAACGCTCTAACCAACCCAACGAGCCGAGTTTACGTACAGATAATCCCTGCATTCGGCGCTCTATTATAATGTCTTTCAAGATTGTCTTCAATGTATATACCCAATCATTATCTATATTATAAATAGAACTTAAAAGTCCACTGGTGGATTCGGTTTTATCTCGAGTTGGTAATATCTCTCACTCGTTCGCCTCGCACACTCGTGAGAGATAATTTAAACACTGGAAGATAAAATTCGTATGCACCAGCGGTCATTAAGTATCCTCTATATCACATATATCTTACTAAGGTCGTATTCCACAGTAAACGTCAGGATGTAGAAGAGGCCGTTCTTTAAGGTGGACTTTTCATTCCCGTATTTTTCTCCGTTCCCAATTCTATCGCTCACATCTGTCGCAAATCCTTCGTATTGTCTCAACGGGGTAAATGTCGAGTGTAACTGATCTCCGATAGCCTGATAAAGAGGAAGCTCGACAAAGCAAGTGTCCAGTACTGAGGGTGACTCCACTGACATCACTAAATAAAAAACAGAAGGCAAAAGCATGGCCTTAGAGTCAGTTCTTGTCTTCCGTTTTTAATGATGTTTTATCATTATGTGCAATTAAACAATGCGGCAATAAATCAAGAAACAGCCGGAGCAAACTGACTTGTTCCATCATTTTATTTGATTTTTTTTTTGGCATTGAATAGATTTAAAATCTTATGGAGACCAAAAATACGAAAGAAGAAATCGCGTTTTTGCAAACCCTTTTCTGAATTGTCCAGATAGCGTTTCTAAAATTATTTTGGAGAAAAAGACAGTGACTAAACACGAACTGCGGGAAAAACTACATGTAATTTTTCTATTCATGATAAAGCATACATTTTCTGATGATATAGCTCTCCGGAATCGAGCGACAGATACAAGAGGCCCGCTACCTCTACCCGATACTCTGATGAGCCCTCCGTTTCCCCATCGCTAATTCAAAATGGATAGCTTTAACACACGATATTGAGCATTCAGGTTCTTTACTTTGTTATGTGTGGCATGAAAACGGTTTATCTAATTGATTGAGATTTAATTTTATTACCTCCAAGAACTTTTCTTTCTCCAGCTATCTATAAAGTGAAGTGAGACGGAAATGAATGGAAAACTAGTCAAGTTGTTAAAGATATCATCAAGTGCTGTTAGAAGTACTTTCCGATTCACTACAGGGGCGGAAACAGGAATTCTTTTAGTAGGGGGTCGAAACTTTTATAAAGAGGTATCAAAGTAATAAACACGCGGTGGAAGAGGGGGGAGTAGGAGGGTGGTGGAGGAGGGGGGAGGAGGAGAGTGGTGGAGGAGGGGGGAGGAGGAGGAGGGTGGTGGAGGAGGGGGGAGGAGGAGGAGGGTGGTGGAGGAGGGGGGAGGAGGAGGAGGGTGGTGGAGGAGGGGGGAGGAGGAGGAGGGTGGTGGAGGAGGGGGGAGGAGGAGGGTGGTGGAGGAGGGGGGAGGAGGAGGGTGGTGGAGGAGGGGGGGAGGAGGAGGGTGGTGGAGGAGGGGGGGAGGAGGAGGGTGGTGGAGGAGAGGAGAGGGGGAGGAGGAGGGTGGGGGAGGAGGGGGGGAGGAGGAGGGTGGTGGAGGAGGGGGGAGGAGGAGGGTGGGGGAGGAGGGGTCATGGGGGGGGTGCAAAGAATATTATAGAACCTGGGGGGGGGGGATTAAGATAATTTTAACGTGACATTTTCAAAATCTACCGACAATCCCTGGTGATAAATAATGATCGGTTCCCTTAACCTGATAGATGGCTCCTCTCTAATCCGTTGCAAATACTATATGTTATCTCGTACCAGACCTTTCGTGGTTGCAAGTTATCGTTACATGGTAGGATCTGGGTACGAGATTCACTAATTGTCTTATCCTCTCCATACATAGAATTTTGGTTGCTACCCGTCAATAATGACATATAATGCTGTGCGTCAGAAATATTTAAGCAGCAAACCAGGTTCTTGACCTTTCCGTTCTCAAAATAACTTTTCCGCACATGAAACAATTTTAAAAACCTCACAAACATGAAATAACTATGCCCCTTTGGCTCAGTAGGGAAACGGAGAATGGTCGAAAGAAACACAATTTCAGTTGCTCAAAAAAAAAAGGCGCTTCGGAGAAATTTTTTGATTCGTGCATGTTGAATTGACACTCTATTGAGATGTGACTTAGATGTTAATCTATCTATTGTCACTTCAAGTGCGGATGTTGATTGATATCTGGAAAATTCACCAAATTTTGGCGTCTCGAGTCCGCAGTTTTAGCAATTTTGAAAATTTTATTCATGTCAAACCTTACATTTGGTACGGAACAGAGACGTTAATGAGGCTTTCGGCAAAATGACTTCTGTCGGTAGCAGGAGCTTCCTTACATTGTCACTGCTTTACCTCTCCATTCTAGAATTTTTGTGATATCCACACAAAGCTACAGCGCGAGCAGATTAGAGACTACTGAGCTCGTGAATTGTCTTCAGTGGAACAGAGTAGTCATCATTTATTCAAACGCGAAATGATTCGCCCCCAGTTGTCTCATCTATGTCAAGTAGCCACCATTCAGTGGAATTTTTTTTTCCATTCTTACCCCCAAAAGATGGAGAGAGGCTCGAACTCGCCCTTCTTGTTTGATGTCTAACTACATTCCACACATACTTGAAAAGTATAATGCAGTCTTCCCGAGAATCTATCGGTGAATATTTTGTTCATGGCCGCTATAAACTATTGTCTCTTATCGCCCGGTAGCGTCTGCTGACGCACGCTGATTCAAAGCTTATCGCCTGGGCAATACAGGTGGAACGAACTTCGTTAAAATCAGATATCAAAATTCAATTTACTGTTGCCAAAACAAAGATCTACAGGCATAATGTTGCGGCGATCAAGTTTAAATGTATTCCGTAACAATGTCCGTTTATATTTAGAATATCTTCTTGTATTGTCACGAGAATATTTCGAGAGTGGCATCTACACTGTTGAAATAAGATCCTTTGTGTTGGGACGCAAAGAATGTATTTTCTTTGTTAATCCCTTAAGCTTAATGTGCTATGGTATAATCGTCGTATAAAGCGACTATCAACTGGTATTATGTATATAAATCGTACTCTGCTCCTACCTTGAAGGCATATTTCATAATTCCTTGTTCGTACATCTTAAAAGCAGCTTGAGCGTGCTTGAACCATAGTTGATAAAGCTCTTTTGAAGTTATCCCATGGTACTCGAGGCTTGTTTGAAAGAAATATAACAGCGACATTGTGATTTCTAACAGAACGGAGATAAAAGATCGGCTACGGCCTGAAATATTGTCAATTCCACGAATCGACTAATCTTAGGACGGCAGTTAATGTGGGTGATTTAACCGGTTGCTTCCTAGTTTGTCAGCGAATGCTTTAAGGAATGGCTTAGTTCATATAGCTGCAGGCTAATGGGTTAATTCATGGTGAGGAAGTACACAAATTGCATTATTTTCAATGCTGCGATTCGATTGGTTAAAACGTAAATGTCTTATATTATTGTGTCTTTAGTTGGGTTCTTTAAACGAGTATTCAGCTCATTTTGGATGCCATTGGATGTTATCTTAAGCTTCCTTGACTTAAATTGCGAACTTAATCTCTCAAAGAAATTATATTTCAATTTTTGAGAACTTTTCAATGGTCTTTGAAAGAAGTAATATCAAAATATTTTGTGCTCGATTTTCAAAACAAAGGAAAATGTTTTTTTTAAAAAACATCTGTATTTATCTACCTATCATTAGGGATATGTCTATGTCTGTTTGGATACTGTAGCTTCATGCTAAATATCACCCACTTCATTATATTGCCTTGGCCGGCTTAAGTTAAATGCTCTTGAACACAATATACCGTGTTTTCTTTATTTTCGTCGGCAACAAAAACTGAAGAAGGCGTCTCAAGCAATATCTGATCTAGTAATTTCGATTAATTATTGTTTCGTACAACGAGAAAACGTAACATTAAATGATAAATAAGGATGAGTGACTTTCATCCGGCAGTTGTGAAGTGCTTCAAGATTATAGCTTCCTTTAGGTTTTTACTGTAAGTTAAGCCTTGAATTGACCTTGTTTTGTGCGCGCAGCCGACTGTGCCAGTGATGTCGGTTGCACAGAAGTTAGGAATGTGCAATTCATTCATTTTTCCACATGAAGAAAGCATTTAAATAGTATATTCTTTCGTAACCCTCGTCTGTTTGGTAAATAGGACTTCTTAAGCGATGTTTTTGAATGATGCGCTAGTAATTGCACACTTTTCTTTCAGCGTACCGCAATCATCTGTGGTTTCAACTTATTTAAAAGGGCGAGTCACAGAAGCGTTCGCGGTTTCGATTAATTATTCTCGAAAAAGCACCATGAATAACGTGGCATTTCAAAGCAGAAAATATAAATTGTTATCTAAAGAAAGCTTTTCTTCTGATTAAAAATTTTTTCAGGTACAGTATCAGGTATTCGAAAAAAAGGCCCATACAGCTCTCGTGCAAAGATATTACCGCTAGCAATAGTTCAACGCTGTTCACCTCAGTTTTTATTAAATTTTAGGACATATTACAAATGCTTAAAATTCAGGAATTATCTCCTTGACCCAAAGGGCACAACCTCGACTAAGTGGAATTAAAATATATGTAATTTTTAAAATAATTTTTGGTTTTTGTTCTTTTTAATTGTGAATGTTCACAAGTCTTTCCCCATTTGTCTAGTATCTTTGCAATTCATTTTCGTTTTGTTATCTCGATCCTAGAAGCAGTAAATTGAACTAAAAGATAAAAGGAATTAATGTAAACACTCTATATCATCTCATTGTTTTTTCCTTTGTATTGATCGCTGAGAGTCTTTTATTTTTCCTACTGCGGCCGTAAGTGATATTATTATTCAAAGCTGTTTCCGCTGAATTTTCAAACTCAGTGGTCAAGAAAAATTAAGTGTCAACAACAACTGATATTGTTATTTTATGTCGCCTCTGTTTCTGCCTGATATTAATCTGATGTACACCGGGTCGGTGCCTTCGCCAACAATCTTTGTCGGTATTTCCTTAATCTGTGTGCTTAATGCGAGTATCGATTTTATAGAGATAGTTTATTTTGAACTCCCCTAGCAATGAATCAGTGGTATGCTTCAAATTAACCAGAAAAAGGGAAAGAGAAATGAAAACCACATCCTGAAAAAGGAAAATTATGGCAGACGAAATATTGGCTCACATTTTAATGTT